>NW_019248119.1:0-56526 GCF_002742605.1 Olea europaea var. sylvestris | reverse complement strand
ATGGTGTTGGAATGAGCTGAAATTTGATAGGTTGATCTTAAACAAAAGTCGCACCTGGGGCAATTTCGTCCTTTGTCGCGACGATGTCAGAATGGGCTGAAATTTGACAGGTTGATCAGAAACCAAAACCGTGCCAGGAAAATTTCGTCATTTATCGTGATGGTGTCGGAATGGGCTGAAATTTGACAGGTTGATCGGAAACAAAAGTAGCGCCAGGGGCAATTTCATCATTTATAACGGCGGTGACAGAATGGGCTGAAATTTGACAGGTTGATCGGAAACGAAAATCACGCCATGGCAATTTCGTCATTTAGCGCGACGGTGTCGGAATGGGCTGAAATTTGACTAGTTGATTGGAAACAAAAATCGTGCCAGGGGCAATTTCGTCATTTTTCGCGATGGTGTCGGAATGGGTTGAAATTTGACAGGTTGATCTTAAACAAAAGTCGCGCCAGGGGCAATTTCGTCATTTGTCGCGACGGTGTTGGAATGGGCTGATATTTGATTGGTTGATTGGAAACAAAAGTCGAGCCAGGGACAATTTCATCAATTTTCGCAACGGCGTCAGAACGGGCTGAAATTTGGCAGGTTGACCTTAAACAAAAGTCACGCCTGGAGCAATTTCGTCATTTATAGGGGCGGTATCGGAATGGCTGAAATTTGACACGTTGATCGGAAACGAAAATCGACCCTGGGGCTATTTCGTCATTTATCGCGACGGGGTCGGAATGGGCTGAAATTGGACTGGTTAATCGGAAACAAATATCGTGCCAGGGGCAATTTCGTCATTTTTTTTGACGGTGTCGGAATGGGCTGAAATTTGACAGGTTCATCTTAAACAAAAGTCGCGCTAGGGGCAATTTAGTCATTTGTCGCGACGGTGTCGTAATGGACTGATATTTGATAGTTTGATCGGAAACAAAAGCCGCGCCAGGGGCAATTTCATCATTTTTCGCGACGATGTCAGAATGGGTTGAAATTTGGCAGGTTGATCTTAAACAAAAGTTGTGCCTGGAGCAATTTCGTCATTTATAGCGGCGGTGTCGGAATGGCTGAAATTTGATACGTTGATCGGAAACGAAAATCGCCCCGTGGGCAATTTCGTCACTTATCGCGACGGAGTCGGAATGGGCTGAAATTAGACTGGTTGATCGGAAACAAAAATTGTACCGGGGACAATTTCGTCATTTTTCCTGACGATGTTGGAATGGGCAGAAATTTGACAGGTTCATCTTAAACAAAAGTCGCGCCAAGGGCAATTTCATCATTTGTCGCGACGGCGTCGGAATGGGCTGATATTTGACAGGTTGATCGTAAATGAAAACCGCGCCAGGGGCAATTTCGTCATTTATTGCGACGGTGTTGAACTGGGCCGAAATTTGACAGGTTGATAGGAAGCAAAAATCGTGCCAGGAGCAATTTCGTCATTTTTCGCGACGGTATAGGAATGGGCTGAAATTTGACTGGTTGATCTCAAACAAAAGTCACGCCAGGGGTAATTTCGTCATTTATAGCGGCGGTGATGGAATGGGCTGAGATTTGACAAATTGATCGGAAACAAAAGTCATGCCAGGGGCAATTTCGTCGTTTAACGCGACGGTGTCGGAATGGGCTGAAATTTGACAGGTTGATTGGAAACAAAAATCGTGCCAGGGGCAATTTCGTCATTTTTCGAGACCGTTCGGAATGGGTTGAAATTTGACACGTTGATCTTAAACAAAAGTCGCGCCAGGGGCAATTTCGTCATTTATCGCGATGGTGTCGGAATGGGCTGATATTTGATAGGTTGATCGGAAACAAAAGTCGCGCCAGGGGCAATTTCATCCTTTTTCGCGATGGTGTCAGAATGGGCTGAAATTTGGCTGGTTGATCTTAAACAAAAGTTGCGCCTGGAGCAATTCGCCATTTATAGCGGCGGTGTCGGAATGGGCTAAATTTTGACAGGTTGATCGGAAACGAAAACCGCGCCAGGGGCAATTTCGTCATTTATCGCGACGGTGTCGGAATGGGCTGAAATTTGACAGGTTGATCGGAAACAAAAGTCGGACCAGGGGCAATTTCTTCATTTATAGCGGCGGTGTCGGAATGGGCTGAAATTTGACAGGTTGATCGGAAATGCAAACCGCGCCAGGGGCAATTTCGTCATTTATCGCGACGGTGTCGGAATGGGCTGAAATTTGACTGGTTGATCGGAAATAAAAATCGTGCCAGGGGCAATTTCGTCATTTTTCGTAACGGTGTCGGAATGGGCGGAAATTTGACAAGTTGATCTCAAACAAAAGTCGCGCGAGGGGGCAATTTAATAATTTATCGCGACGGTGTCGGAATGGGCTGAAATTTGACAGGTTGATCGGAAACAAAAGTCGTGCCCGAGGCAATTTCATCATTTTTTGCGACGGTGTAGGAATGAGCTGAAATTTGACAGGTTGATCTTAAACAAAAGTCGCCCCTGGGGCAATTTCGTCCTTTGTCGCGACGGTGTCGGAATGGGTTGAAATTTGACAGGTTGATCGGAAACGAAAACCGCGCCAGGAAAATTTCGTCATTTATCGCGACGGTGTCGGAATGGGCTGAAATTCGACAGGTTGATCGGAAACAAAAGTCGTGCCAGGGTCAATTTCGTCGTTTATAGCGACGGTGTCGGAATGGGCTGAAATTTGACAGGTTGATTGGAAACAAAAATCTTGCGAGGGCCAATTTCGTCATTTTTCGCGACGGTGTATGAATGGGTTGAAATTTGACAGGTCGATCTTAAACAAAAGTCGCTCCTGGGGCAATTTCGCCATTGGTCGCGACGGTGTCAGAATGGGCTGAAATTTTACAGATTGATCGGAAACGAAAATCGCGCCAGGGGCAATTTCGTTATATATCGCGACGGTGTCGGAATGGGCTGAAATTTGATAGGTTGATCGAAAACAAAAGTTGCGCCAGGGGCAATTTCATCATTTATAGCGGCGGTGTCGGAATGGGCTAAAATTTGACAGGTTGATCGGAAACGAAAATCACGCCATGGGCAATTTCGTCATTTTTCGCGACGGTGTCGGAATGGGTGAAAATTTGACAGGTTGCTCTTAAACAAAAGTCGCGCCAGGGGCAATTTCGTCCTTTGTCGCGACAGCGTCAGAATGGGCTGATATTTGACAAGTTGATCGGAAACGAAAATCGAGCCAAGGGCAATTTCGTCTTTTATCGCGATGGTGTCGGAATGGGCTGAAATTTAACAGGTTGATCGGAAACAAAAGTCGCGCCTGGGGCAATTTCGCCAATTATAGCGGCGGTGTCGGAATGGGCTGAAATTTGACAGGTTGATCGAAAACGAAAATTGCGCCGGGGGCATTTTAGTCATTTATCACGACGGAGTCGGAATGGGCTGAAATTTCACTGGTTGATCGGAAACAAAAATCATGCCAGGGGCAATTTCGTCATTTTTCGCGACGGTGTCGAAATGGTCGGAAATTTGACGGGTTGATCTTAAACAAAAGTCGCGCCAGGGGCAATTTCGTCATTTGTCGCGACGGTGTCGGAATGCTCTGATATTTGATAGGTTGATCGGAAACAAAAGTCGCGCCAGGGGCAATTTCATCATTTTTCGCGACGGTGTCCGAATGGGCTGAAATTAGAGAAGTTGAGCCTAAACCAAAGTTGCGCCTGGAGCAATTTCATCATTTGTCGCGACGGTGTCGGAGTGGGCTGAAATTTGGCAGGCTGATCGGAAACGAAAACCACGCCAGGGGCAATTTCATCATTTATCACGACTGTGTCGGAATGGGTTGAAATTTGACAGGTTGATAAGAAACAAAAGTCGCGCCAGGGGCAATTTCGTCATTTATAGCGGCGGTGTCGGAATGGGCTGAAATTTGACAGGTTGATCGGAAACAATAATCTTGCCTGGGCCAATTTCGCCATTTTTCACGACGGTGTCGGAATGGGCGGAAATTTGACAGGTTGATCTTAAACAAAAGTCGCGCCAAGGGCAATTTCGTCATTTGTCGCAACGCAGCCCGAATGGGCTGATATTTGACAGGACGATCAGAAAAGAAAACCGCGCCAGGGGCAATTTCGTCATTTATCGCGACGGTGTCGGAATGAGCTGAAATTTGATAGGTTGATCGGAAACAAAAGTCGCGCCAGGGGCAATTTCGTCATTTATAGCAGCGGTGTCAGAATGGGCTGAAATTTTACAGGTTGATCGGAAACGCAAACCGCGCCAGGGGCAATTTCGTCATTTATCGTGACGGTGTCAGAATGGGCTGAAATTTGACTGGTTGATCGGAAACAAAAATCGTGCCAGGGGCAATTTCGTCATTTTTCGCGACGGTGTAGGAATGGGCTAAAATTTGACAGGTTGATCTTAAACAAAAGTCGCGCCAGGGGCAATTTCGTCATTTGTCGTGACGACGTCGGAATGGGCTGATATTTGACAAGTTGATATTAAACGAAAACAGCGCCAGGGGCAATTTCGTCATTTATCACGACGGTGCTGGAATGGTCTGAAATTTGACTGGTTGATCGGAAACCAAAGTCGCGACGGGGAAAATTTCGTCATTTTTCACGACGGTATCAGAATGGGTTGAAATTTGACAAGTTGATTGGAACTAAAAATCGCGCCAGGGACAATTTCGTCATTTATCGCAACTGTGTCGGAATGGGCTGAAATTTGACAGGTTGATCTTAAACAAAAGTCGTGCCAGGGGCAATTTCGTCATTTGTCTTGACGGTGTCGGAATGGGCTGATATTTAATAGGTTGATCGGAAACAAAAGTCACGCCGAGGGCAATTTCATCATTTATCGCGACGATGTAGGAATGAGCTGAAATTTGACAGGTTGATCTTAAACAAAAGTCGCGCCTGGGGCAATTTCGTCCTTTGTCGCGACGGCGTCGGAATGGGCTGAAATTTGACAGGTTGATCTTAAACAAAAGTCGCGCCTGGGGCAATTTCGTCCTTTGTCGCGACGGCGTCGGAATGGGCTGAAATTTGTCATGTTGATCGGAAACGAAAACCGCACCAGGGCCAATTTCGTCATTTATCGCGACGGTGTCGGAATGGGCTAAAATTTGACTGGTTGATCGAAAACAAAAATCGTGCCGGGGGCAATTTCGTCATTTTTCACGACGGTGTCGGAATGGGCTGAAATTTGACAGGTTGATCGAAAACAAAAATCGTGCCGGGGGCAATTTCGTCATTTTTCACGACGGTGTCGGAATGGGCTGAAATTTGACAGGTTGATCGGAAACAAAAGTCGCGCCAGGGGCAATTTCTTCATTTATAGCGGCGGTGTCGGAATGGGCTGAAATTTGACAGGTTGATCGAAAACGCAAATCGCGCCCCGGGCAATTTCGTCATTTATCGCGACGGTGTCGAAATGGGCTGAAATTTGACTGGTTGATCGGAAACAAAAGTCGTGCCAGGGGCAATTTTGTCATTTTTCACGATGGTGTCGGAATGGGCGGAAATTTGACAGGTTGATCTCAAACAAAAGTCGCGCGAGGGGCAATTTCTTCATTTATCGCGACGGTGTCGGAATGGGCTGAAATTTGACAGGTTGATCGGAAAAAAAAGTCGTGCTCGAGGCAATTTCATCATTTTTCGCGACAGTGTCGGAATGGTCTGAAATTTGACAGGTTGATCGAAAACAAAAGTGCCGCCAGGTGCAATTTCGTCATTTATAGCGACGGTGTCAGAATGGGCTGAAATTTGATAGGTTGATCGGAAACGCAAATCGCGCAGGGGCAATTTCGTCATTTATCACAACGGTGTCGCAATGGGCTGAAATTTAACTGGTTGATCGGAAACAAAAGTCGCGCCAGGGGCAATTTCGTCATTTATAGCGGCGGTGTCGAAATGGGCTGAAATTTGACAGGTTGATCGGAAACGAAAATCATGCCGGGGGCAATAACTTCATTTATCACGACAGAGTCGGAATGCGCTGAAATTTGACTGGATGTTCGAAAACAAAAATCGTGACAGGGGCAATTTCGTCATTTTTTGCGACGGTGTCGGAATGGGCGGAAATTTGACGGGTTGATCTTAAACAAAAGTTGCGCCAAGGGAAATTTCGTCATTTATCGCAACGGCGCCCGAATGCGCTGATATTTGACAGGGTGATCGGAAACGAAAACCGTGCCAGGGGCAATTTCGTCATTTAGCGACGATGTCGGAATGGGCTGAAATTTGACAGGTTGATCGGAAACGAAAATCGCGCCAGGGGCAATTTCGTCATTTATCGCGACGGTGTCGGAATGGGCTGAAATTTGACAGGTTGATCGGAAACAAAAGTCGCGCCAGGGGCAATTTCGTCATTTACAGCGACGATGTCGGAATGGGTTGAAATTTGACTGGTTGATCGAAAACAAAAATTGTGCCGAGGGTAATTTTGTGATTTTTCGCGACGGTGTCGGAATGTGCAGAAATTTGACAGGTTTATCAAAAACAAAGTCGCACCAGGGGCAATTTCATCCTTTATCGCGACGGCATCGGAATGGGCTGATATTTGACAGGTTGAAAGGAATCAAAAGTCGCGCCAGGGGCAATTTCGTCATTTATAGCTGCAGTGACGGAATGGGCTGAAATTTGACAGGTTGATCGGAAACAAAAGTCGTGCCAGGGGCAATTTCGTCATTTTTCGCGACGGTGTAGGAATGGATTGAAATTTGACAGGTTGATCTTAAACAAAAGTCGCGCCAGGGGCAATTTCGTCATTTGTCGTGAAGGTGTCGGAATGGGCTGATATTTGACAGGTTGATCGGAAACGAAAACCGCGCCAGGGGCAATTTCGTCATTTATCGCGACTGTGTCGAAATGGGCAGAAATTTGACAGGTTGATCGAAAACGAAAATCGCGCCATGGGAAATCTCATCATTTATCGCGACGGTGTCGGAATGGGCTGAAATTTGACTGGTTGATCGAAAACAAAAATCATGCCGGGGCAATTTTGTCATTTTTCGCGACGGTGTCGGAATGGGCAAAAATTTGACAGGTTGATCTTAAACAAAAGTCGCCATGGGAAATTTCGTCATTTATCACGACGGTGTCGGAATGAGCTGATATTTGATAGGTTGATCCGAAACAAAAGTCGCGCCAGGGGCAATTTCATCATTTTTCGCGACTGTGTCAGAATGGGCCGAAATTTGACTAGCTGATCCTAAACAAAAGTTGCGCCTGGAGCAATTTCGTCATTTGTCACGACGGTGTCAGAGTGGGCTGAAATTTGGCAGGTTGATAGGAAACGAAAATCGCGCCATGGGCAATTTCGTCCTTTGTCGCGACGACGTCGGAATGGGCTAATATGTGACAGGTTGACTGGAATCAAAAGTCGTGCCAGGGGCAATTTCGTCATTTATAGCGGCGGTGACGAAATGGGCTGAAATTTAACAGGTTGATCGGCAACAAAAGTCTTGCCAGGGGCAATTTCTTCATTTTTCGCGACGGTGTCAGAATGGGCTGAAATTTGAAAGATTGATGGGAAACGAAAACCGCTCCAGGGGTAATTTTGTCATATATCGCGACGGTTTCGGAATGGGCTGAAATTTGACAAGTTGATCGGAAACAAAAGTAGCGCCAGGGTCAATTTCATCATTTATAGCGGCGGTGTTGGAATGGGCTGAAATTTGACAGGTTGATCGGAAACGAAAATCGCGCCAGGGGCAATTTCTTCATTTATCGCGACGGTGTCAGAATGGGCTGAAATTTGACTGGTTGATCTTAAACAAAAGTTGCGACGGGGGAAATTTCGTCATTTTTCGCGACGGTGTCGGAATGGGAGGAAATTTGACAGGTTGATCGAAAACGAAAACCGCGCCACGGGCAATTTCGTCCTTTGTCGCGACGTCGTCGGAATGGGCTGATATTTGACAGGTTGATCGGAAACGAAAATCGCGCCAGGGGCAATATCGTCATTTATCGCGACAGTGTCGGAATGGGCTGAAATGTAACAGGTTGATCGAAAATAAAAGTCGCGCCAAGGGCAATTTCGTCATTTATAGCGACGGTGTCGGAATGGGCTGAAATTTGACAGGTTGATCGGAAACGAAAATCGCGCCGGGGGCAATTTCGTCATTTATAGCGACGGTGTCGGAATGGGCTGAAATTTGACAGGTTGATCGGAAACGAAAATCGCGCCGGGGGCAATTTCGTCATTTATCGCGACGGAGTCGAAATGGGCTGAAGTTTCACTGGTTGATCGGAAACAAAAATCGTGCCAGGGGCAATTTCGTCATTTTTGCGACGGTGTCTGATTGGGCGAAAATTTGACAGGTTGATCATAAACAAAAGTCGGGCCAGGGGCAATTTCGTCATTTGTCGTGACGGGGTCGGAATGGGCTGATATTTGATAGGTTGATCGGAAACGAAAATCGGGCCAGGGGCAATTTTGTCATTTATCACGATGGTGTCAGAATGGTCTGAAATTTGACTGGTCGATCGAAAACAAAAATCATGCTGGGGGCAATTTCGTCATTTTTCGCGACGGTGTCGGAATGGGCAGAAATTTGACAGGTTGATCGTGAACAAAAGTCGCGCGAGGGGCAATTTCGTCCATTGTCACGACGGCGTCGGAATGGGCTGATATTTGACAGGTTGATCGGAATCAAAAGTTGCGCCAGGGGCAATTTCGTCATTTATAGCGGCGGTGACGGAATGGGCTGAAATTTGACAGGTTGATCGGAAACAAAAGTCGTGCTAGGGGCAATTTCTTCATTTTTTCGCGACGGTGTAGGAATGGGCTGAAATTGGACAGGTTGATCTTAACCAAAAGTCGCGCTTGGGGCAATTTTGTCATTTATCGCGACGGTGTCTGAATGGGCTGAAATTTGGCAGGTTGATCGGAAACAAAAGTCGCGCCAGGGGCAATTTGGTCATTTATAGCGACGGTGTCGGAATGGGTTGAAATTTGACAGGTTGATCGGAAACGAAAATCGCGCCGAGGGCAATTACGTTATTTATCACGACGGAGTTGGAATGGGCTGAAATTTGACTGGTTGATTGGAAACAAAAATCGTGCCAGGGGCAATTTCGTCATTTTTCGCGACGGTGTCTGAATGGGCGAAAATTTGACAGGTTGATCTTAAACAAAAGTCGCGCCAAGGCAATTTCGTCATTTGTCGTAACGGCGCCCGAATGGCTGATATTTGACAAGGTGATCGGAAACGAAAATCGCGTCGGGGGCAATTTCGTCATTTATCGCGACGTTGTCGGAATGGGCTGAAATTAGACTGGTTGATCGGAAACAAAAATCGTGCCGGGGCAATTTCGTCATTTTTTGCGACGGTGTCGGAATGGGTGGAAATTTGACAGGTTGATCTTAAACAAAAGTCGCGCCAGGGGCAATTTTGTCATTTGTCTTGACGGTGTCGGAATGGGCTGATATTTGCTAGGTTGATCGGAAACAAAAGTCGCGCCGGGGGCAATTTCATCATTTATCGCGACGGTGTCGGAATGAGCTGAAATTTGACTGGTTGATCGGAAACAAAAATCGTGTCAGGGGCAATTTCGTCATTTTTCACGACGGTGTCGGAATGGGCTGAAATTTGACGGGTTGATCTTAAACAAAAGTCGCACGAGGGGCAATTTCGTCATTTATCGCCACGGTCTCGGAATGGGCTGAAATTTGACAGGTTGATCGAAAACAAAAGTCGTGCCCGGGGCAATTTCGACATTTTTCGCGACGGTGTGGGAATGAGCTGAAATTTGATAGGTTGATCTTAAACAAAAGTCGCGCCTGGGGCAATTTCGCCCTTTGTCGCGACGGTGTCAGAATGGGCTGAAATTTGACAGGTTGATCGGAAACGAAAACCGCGCCAGGGGCAATTGCGTTATTTATCGCGACGGTGTTGGAATGGGCTAAAATTTGACTGGTTGATCGAAAACAAAAATCGTGCCGGGTTCGTCATTTTTCGCGACGGTGTCGGAATGGACGGAAATTTGGCAGGTTGATCGGAATCAAAAGTCGCGCCAGGGGCAATTTCGTCATTTATTGTGACGGTGACGGAATGGGCTGAAATTTGACAGGTTGATCGGACACAAAAGTTGTGCCAGGGGCAATTTCGTCATTTTTCACGATGGTGTAGGAATGGACTGAATTGGACAGGTTGATCTTAAATAAAAGTCACGCTTGGGGTAATTTCTTCCTTTGTCGCGAAGATGTTGAAATGGGCTGAAATTTGACAGGTTGATCGGAAATGAAAATCGCGCCAGGGGCAATTTCGTCATTTATCACGACGGTGTTGGAATCGTATGAAATTTGACAGGTTGATCGGAAACAAAAGTGCCGCCAGGGGTAATTTCATCATTTATAGCGACGGTGTCGAAATGGGCGGAAATTTGACAGGTTGATCGGAATCAAAAGTTGCGCCAGGGGCAATTTCGTCATTTATTGCGACGGTGACGGAATGGGCTGAAATTTGACAGGTTGATTGGAAACAAAAGTCGTGCCAGGGGCAATTTCGTCATTTTTCGTGACGGTGTAGAAATGGACTGAAATTGGATAGGTTGATCTTAAACCAAAGCCGCGCTTGGGGTAATTTCGTCCTTTGTCGCGACGGTGTCGGAATGGGCTGAAATTTGACTGGTTGATCGGAAACGAAAATCGCGCCAGGGATAATTTCGTCATTTATCTCTACGGTGTCGGAATGGTCTGAAATTTAATAGGTTGATCGGAAACAAAAGTGCCACCAGGGGCAATTTCGTCATTTATAGCGGCAGTGTCGAAATGGGCTGAAATTTGACAGGTTGATCAGAAACACAAATCTCGTCGGGGGCAATTTTGTCATTTATCGCGACGGTGTCTGAATGGGCTGAAATTTGACAGGTTGATCGGAAACAAAAGTCGCGCCAGGGGCAATTTGGTCATTTATAGCGACGGTGTCGGAATTGGTCAAAATTTGACAGGTTGATCGGAAACGAAAATCGCGCCGGGGGCAATTACCTCATTTATCACGACGGAGTCGGAATGGGCTGAAATTTGATTGGTTGATCGGAAACAAAAATTGTGCCAGGGGCAATTTCGTCATTTTTCGCGACGGTGTCGGAATGGACGGAAATTTGGCAGGTTGATCGGAATCAAAAGTCGCGCCAGGGGCAATTTCGTCATTTATTCCGACGGTGACGGAATGGGCTGAAATTTGACAGGTTGATCGGACACAAAAGTTGTGCCAGGGGCAATTTCGTCATTTTTCTTGACGGTGTAGGAATGGGCTGAAATTGGACAGGTTGATCTTAGACAAAAGTCGCGCTTGGGGTAATTTCGTCCTTTGTCGCGACGATGTCCGACTGGGCTGAATTTTACAGGTTGATCGGAAATGAAAATCGCGCCAGGGGCAATTTCGTCATTTATCACGACGGTGTCGGAATGGTCTGAAATTTGACAGGTTGATCGGAAACAAAAGTGCCGCCAGGGGCAATTTCATCATTTATAGCGGCGGTGACGGAATGGGCTGAAATTTGACAGGTTGATCGGAATCAAAAGTTGCGTCAGGGGCAATTTCGTCATTTATCGCGATAGCGTCAGAATAGGATGATATTTTACAGGTTGATCGGAATCAAAAGTCGCGCCAAGGGCAATTTCGTCATTTATAGCGGCGGTGACGGAATGGGCTAAAATTTGACAGGTTGATCGGAAACAAAAGTCGGGCCAGGGGCAATTTCGTCATTTTTCGCGGCGGTGTAGGAATTGATTGAAATTGGACAGGTTGATCTTAAACAAAAGTCGCGCTTGGCGAAATTTTGTCCTTTGTCGTGACGGTGTCGGAATGGGCTGAAATTTGACAGGTTGATCGGAAACGAAAATCACACCAGGGGCAATTTTGTCATTTATCATGACGGTGTCGGAATGGTCTGAAATTTGACAGGTTGATCGAAAACAAAAGTGCCGCCAGGGGCAATTTCGTCATTTATAGCGGCGGTGTGGGAATGGGCTGAAATTTGACAGGTTGATCGGAAAGGCAAATCGGGTCGGGGGCAATTTCGTCATTTATAGCGGCGGTGACGGAATGGGCTGAAATTTGACAGGTTGATCAAAAACAAAAGTCGCGCCAGGGGCAATTTCGTCATTTGTCGTTACGGCGTCGGAATGGGATGATATTTGACAGGTTAATCAGAATCAAAAGTCGCGCCAGGGGCAATTTCATCATTTATAGCGGCAATGACGGAATGGGCAAAAATTTGACAGGTTGATCGGAAACAAAAGTCGTGCCAGGGGCAATTTCGTCATTTTTCGCGACGGTGTAGGAATGGACTGAAATTGGACAGGTTGATCATAAACAAAAGTCGTGCTTGGGGTAATTCCGTCCTTTGTCGCGACGGTGTCGGAATGGGCTGAAATTTGACAGGTTGATCGGAAACGAAAATCGCGCCAGGGGCATTTTCGTCATTTATCGCGACGGTGTCAGAATGGTCTGAAATTTGACAGGTTTATCGGAAACAAAAGTGCCGCCAGGGGCAATTTCGTCATTTATAGCGACGGTGTCGGAGTGGGCTGAAATTTAACAGGTTGATCGGAAACAAAAGTCGCGCCAGGGGCAATTTCGTCATTTATAGCGACGGTGTCGGAATGGGCTAAAATTTGACAGGTTGATCGGAAATGAAAACCGCACTGGGGACAATTATTTCATTTATCACGACGGAGTCGAAATGGGCTGAAATTTGACTAGTTGATCGGAAACAAAAATCGTGACAGGGGTAATTTCTTCAATTTTCGCGACAGTGTTGGAATGGGCGGAAATTTGAGAGGTTGATCTTAAACAAAAGTCGCGCCAAGGGCAATTTCGTCATTTGTCACAACGGCGCCTGAATGGGTGATATTTGACAGGATGATCGGAAACGAAAATCGCGCCAGGGGCAATTTCGTCATTTATCGCGACGGTGATGGAATGGGATGAAATTTGACAGGTTGATCGGAAACAAAAATCGTGCCAGGAGCACTTTCGTCATTTTTCACAACGGTGTAGGAATGGGCTGAAATTTGACAGGTTGATCTTAAACAAAAGTCGCGCCAGGGGCAATTTGGTCCTTTGTCGCGACGGTGTCGGAACGGGGTGAAATTTGACAGGTTGATCGGAAACGAAAATCGCGCCAGGGACAATTTCGTCATTTATCGCGACGGTGTCGAATGGGCTGAAATCTGACAGGTTGATCGGAAACAAAATTCACGCAAGGGACAATTTCGTCATTTATAGCGACGGTGTCGAAATGGGCTGAAATTTTACAGGTTGATCGGAAACGACAACCCTGCCTGCGGTAATTTCGTCATTTATTGCGACGGTGTCGGAATGGGCTGAAATTTGACTGGTTGATCGGAAACAAAAATCGTGCCAGGGACAGTTTCGTCATTTTTCGCGACGGTGTAGGAATGGGCTGAAATTTGACAGGTTGATCTTAAACAAAAGTCACGCCAAGGGAAATTTTGTCATTTGTCATGACGACGTCGGAATGGGCTGATATTTGACAGGTTGATCGTAAACAAAAGTCACGCCAGGTGGAATTACGTCATTTATAGTGGCGGTGTCGGAATGAGCTGAAATTTGACAGGTTGATCGGAAACGAAAATCGCGCCATGTGTAATTTCGTCATTTAACGCGACAGTGTCGAAATGGGCTGAAATTAGACTGGTTGATTGGAAACAAAAATCGTGCCAGGGGCAATTTCGTCATTTTTCGCGACGATGTCGGAATGGGCGGAAATTTGACAGGTTGATCTTAAACAAAAGTCGCGCCGGGGGCAATTTCATCATTTGTCGCGATGATGTCGGAATGGGCTGATATTTGATAGGTTGATGGAAACAAAAGTCGCGCCCGGGGCAATTTCGTCATTTTTCACGACGGTGTAGGAATGAGCTGAAATTTGACAGGATGATCTTAAACAAAAGTCGCGCCTGGGGCAATTTCGTCCTTTGTCGCGCGGTGTCGGAATGGGCTGAAATTTGACAGGTTGATCGGAAACGAAAACCGCCCCAGGGGCAATTTCGTCATTTATCGGGACGGTATCGGAATGTGCTGAAATTTGACAGGTTGATCGGAAACAAAAGTCGCGCCAGGGGCAATTTCGTCATTTATAGCGGTGGTGTCGTTATGGGCTGAAATTTGACAGGCTGATCGAAAACAAAAATCTTGCCAGGGCCAATTTCGTCATTTTTCGCGACGGTGTAAGAATGGGCTGAAATTTGACAGGTCGATCTTAAACAAAAGTCGCGACTGGGGCAATTTCGTCATTGGTCGCGACGGTGTCAGAATGGGCTGAAATTTGACAGATTGATCGAAAACGAAAACCACGCCAGGGGCAATTTCGTCATTTATCGTGACGACATCGGAATGGGCTGAAATTTAACAGGTGGATCGGAAACAAAAGTCGGGCCAGGGGCAATGTCGTCATTTATAGCGGCGGCGTCGGAATGGGCTGAAATTTGACAGGTTGATCGGAAACGAAAATTGCGCCGGGGGCAATTTCGTCATTTATCGCGATGGAGTCGGAATGGGCTAAAATTTCACTGTTGATTGGAAACAAAAATCGTGCCAGGGGCAATTTCGTCATTTTTCGCGACGGTGTCGGAATGGGCTGAAATTTGACAGGTTGATCTTAAACAAAAGTCGCGTCGGGGTAATTTCGTAATTTGTCGCGACGACGTCGGAATGGGCTGATATTCGACAGATTGATCGGAAACGAAAATCGCGCCAGGGGCAATTTCGTCATTTATCGCGACTGTGTCGGGATGGGCTAAAATTTGACAGGTTGATCAGAAACGAAAATCGCGCCGGGGTAATTTTGTCATTTATCGCGACGGATTCGGAATGGGCTGATATTTGACTGGTTGATCGAAAACAAAAATCATGCCGGGGCAATTTCGTCATTTTTCGCGACGGTGTCAGAATGGGCCGAAATTTGACAGGTTGATCTTAAACAAAAGTCGCGCCACGGGCAATTTCGTCATTTGTCGCGACGGTGTCGAAATGGGCTGATATTTGATAGGTTGGTCGGCAGCAAAAGTCGCGCCAGGGGCAATTTCTTCATTTTTCGTGATGGTGTCAGAAGGGGCTGAAATTTGACAAGTTGATCTTTAACAAGAGTCGCGCATGGAGCAATTTCGTCATTTGTCGCGACGATGTCGGAGTGGACTGAAATTTGGCAGGTTGATCGGAAACGAAAATCGCGCCAGGGGCAATTTCGTCATTTATCGCGACTATGGCGGAATGGGTTGAAATCTGACAGGTTGATCGGAAATAAAAGTCGCGCCAGGGGCAATTTCTTCATTTATAGCGGCGATGTCGGAATGGGCTGAAATTTGACAGGTTGATCGAAAACAATAATCTTGCCTGGGCCAATTTCGTCATTTTTCGCGACGGTGTAAGAATGGGCTGAAATTTGACAGGTCGATCTTAAACAAAAGTCGTGCCTGGGGCAATTTCGTCATTGGTCGCGGCGGGCTCAGAATGGGCTGAAATTTGACAGATTGATCGGAAACGAAAATCGCGCCGGGGGCAATTTCGTCATATGTCGCGACGGTGTCGGAATGGGCTGAAATTTGACTGGTTGATCGGAAACAAAAGTAGCGCCAGGGGCAATTTCATCATTTATAGCGACGGCGTCGGAATGGGCTGAAATTTGACAGGTTGATCGGAAACGAAAATCGCGCTGGGGGCAATTTCATCATTTATCGCGACGGTGTCGGAATGGGCTGAAATTTGACAGGTTGATCGGAAACGAAAATCGCGCCAGGGGTAATTTCGTCATTTAACGCGACAGTGTTGGAATGGGCCGAAATTAGACTGGTTGATCGGAAACAAAAATCGTGCCAGGGGCAATTTCGTCATTTTTCGTGACGGTGTCGGAATGGGTGGAAATTTGACAGGTTGATCTTAAACAAAAGTCGCGCCAGGGACAATTTCGTCATTTGTCGCGACGATGTCGGAATGGGCTTATATTTGAATGGTTGATCGAAAACAAAAGTCGCGCAGGGGGCAATTTCTTCATTTATCGCGACGGTGTCGGAATGGGCTGAAATTTGATTGGTTGATCGAAAACAAAAATCGTGCCAGGGGAAATTTCGTCATTTTCCTCGACGGTGTAGGAATGGGCTAAAATTTGACGGGTTAATCTCAAACAAAAGTCGTACGAGGGGCAATTTCATCATTTATCGCGACGGTGTCGGAATGGCCTGAAATTTGACAGGTTGATCGGAAACAAAAGTCGTGCTCGGGGCAATTTCGTCATTTTTATGACGATGTAGGAATGAGCTGAAATTTGACAGGTTGATCTTAAACAAAAGTCGCGCTGGGGCAATTTCGTCCTTTGTCGCGACGGTGTCGGAATGGGCTGAAATTTGACAGGTTGATCGGAAACGAAAACCACGCCAGGGGCAATTTCGTCATTTATCGCGACGGTATCGGAATATGCTGAAATTTGACAGGTTGATCGGAAACAAAAGTCGCGCCAGGGGCAATTTCGTCATTTATAGCGGCGGTGTCGAAATGGTCTGAAATTTGACAGGTTGATCGGAAACAAAAAACTTGCCAGGGCCAATTTCGTCATTTTTCGCGACGGTGTAAGAATGGGCTTAAATTTGACAAATCGATCTTAAACAAAAGTCGCTCCTGGGGCAATTTCGTCATTGGTCGCGACGGTGTCAAAATGGGCTGAAATTTGACAAATTGATTCGAAACGAAAATCGCGCCAAGGTCAATTTCGTCATTTTTCGCGACGACATCGGAATGGGCTGAAATTTAACAGGTTGATCGGAAACAAAAGTCGTGCCATGGGTAATTTCCTCATTTATAGCGGCGGTGTCGGAATGGGCTGAAATTTGACAGGTTGATCGGAAATGAAAATCGCGCCGGGGGCAATTTTGTCATTTATCGCGATGGAGTCGGAATGGGCTGAAATTTCAGTGATTGATCAGAAACAAAAATCGTGCCAGGGGCAATTTCGTCATTTTTCGCGACGGTGTCAGAATGGGCGAAAATTTGACAGGTTGATCTTAAACAAAAGTCGCGCCGGGGCAATTTCGTCATTTATCGCGACGGCGTTGGAATGGCCTGATATTTAACAGGTTGATCGGAAACGAAAATCGCGCCAGGGGCAATTTCGTCATTTATCGCGACTGTGTCGGAATGGGCTTAAATTTGACAGGTTGATCGGAATCGAAAATCGCGTCGGGGCAATTTTGTCATTTATCGCGACGGTATCGAAATGGGCTGAAATTTGACTGGTTGATCGAAAACAAAAATCATGCCGGGGGCAATTTCATCATTTTTCGCGACGGTGTCGAAATGGGCAGAAATTTGACAGGTTGATCTTAAACAAAATTCGCGCCAGGGGCAATTTCGTCATTTGTCGCGACAGTGTCGGAATAGGCTGATATTTGATAGGTTGATCGGCAAGAAAAGTCGCGCCAGGGGCAATTTCATCATTTTTCGCGACGGTGTCAGAAGGGGCTTAAATTTGACAAGTTGATCTTAAACAAAAGTCGCGCCTGGAGCAATTTCGTCATTTGTCGCGATGGTGTCGGAGTGGGCTGAAATTTGGCAGGTTGATCGGAAACGAAAACCGCGCCAGGGGCAATTTCGTCATCTATCGCGACTGTGTCGGAATGGGTTGAAATTTGACAGGTTGATCGGAAACAAAAGTTGCGCCAGGGGCAATTTCTTCATTTGTAGCGGCGATGTCGGAATGGGCTGAAATTTGACAGGTTGATTGAAAACAATAATCTTGCCAGGGCCAATTTTGTCATTTTTCGCGACGGTGTAAGAATGGGCTGAAATTTGACAGGTCGATCTTAAACAAAAGTCGCGCCTGGGGCAATTTCGTCATTGGTCACGGCGGTGTCAGAATGGGCTAAAATTTGACAGATTGATCGGAAATGAAAACCGCGCCAGGGGCAATTTCGTCATATATCGCGACGTGTCGGAATGGGCTGAAATTTGACAGGTTGATCGGAAACAAAAGTAGAGCCAGGGGAAATTTCATCATTTATAGCGGCGGCGTCGGAATGGGCTGAAATTTGACAGGTTGATCGGAAACGAAAATCGCGACAGGGGCAATTTGTCATTTATCACGACGGTGTCGGAATGGGCTGAAATTTGACTGGTTGATCGAAAACAAAAATCGTGTCGGGGGCAATTTCGTCATTTTTCACGACGGTGTCGGAATGGGCGGAAATTTGACATGTTGATCATAAACAATAGTTGCGCCAGGGGCAATTTCGTCCTTTGTCGCGACGGCATCGGAATGGGCTGATATTTGACATGTTGATCTGAAACGAAAATCGCGCCAGGGGCAATTTCGTCATTTTTCGCGACGGTGTTGGAATGGGCTAAAATTTAACAGGCTGATCGAAAACAAAAGTCGCGCCAGGGGTAATTTCATCATTTATAGGGGCGGTGTCGAAATGGGCTGAAATTTGACAGGTTGATCGGAAACGAAAATCGTGCCGGGGGCAATTTCGTCATTTATAGTGGCGGTGTCAGAATGGGCTGAAATTTGATCAGTTGATCGGAAACCATAATCTTGCCAGGGCCAATTTCGTCATTTTTCGCGACGGTGTAAGGACGGGCCGAAATTTGACAGGCCGGTCTTAAACAAAAGTCGCGCCTTGGGCAATTTCGTCATTGGTCGCGACGGTGTCAGAATGGGCTGAAATTTGACAGATTGATCGGAAACGAAAATCGCTCCAGGGGCAATTTCGTCATATATCGCGACAGTGTCGGAATGGGCTAAAATTTGACAGATTGATCGGAAACGAAAATCACGCCAGGGGCAATTTCGTCATTTATCGCGACGGTGTCGAAATGGGCTGAAATTTGACTGGTTGATCTTAAACAAAAGTCGTACCGGGGGCAATTTCGTCATTTTTCGAGACGGTGCCGAAATGGGCGAAAATTTGACAGGTTGATCGAAAACGAAAATCGCGCCAGGGGCAATTTGGTCCTTTGTCGCGACGGCATCGGAATGGGCTGATATTTGACTGGTTGATCGGAAACGAAAATCGCGCCAGGGGCAATTTCATTATTTATCGCGACGGTGTCAAAATAGGCTGAAATTTAACAGGTTGATCGGAAACAAAAGTCGCGCCAGAAGCAATTTCGTCATTTATAGCGGCGCTGTCGGAATGGGGTGAAATTTGACAGGTTGATCGGAAACGAAAATCGCGCCGGGGGCAATTTCGTCATTTATCGCGACGGAGTAGGAATGGGCTGAAATTTCACTGGTTGATCGGAAACAAAAATCGTGCCAGGGGCAATTTCGTCATTTTTCGCGACGGTGTGGGAATGGGCAGAAATTTGACAGGTTGATCTTAAACAAATGTTGCGCTAGGGGCAATTTCTTAATTTGTCACTACGGCATCGGAATGGGCTGATATTTGACAAGTTGATCGAAAACGAAAATCGCGCCAGGGGCAATTTCGTCATTTATCGCGACGGTGTCGAAATTGGCTGAAATTTGACTGGTTGATCGAAAACAAAAATCTTGCCGTGGGCAATTTCGTCATTTTTCGCGACGGTGTCCGAATGGGCGGAAATTTGACAGGTTGATCATAAAAAAAATTCTTGCCAAGGGCAACTTCGTCCTTTGTCGCGAAGTCGTCGGAATGGGCTTCTATTTGATAGGTTGATTGGAATCAAAAGTCGCGCCAGGGGTAATTTTATCATTTATAGCGACGGTGACGGAATGGGCTGAAATTTGACAGGTTGATCAGAAACAAAAGTCGTGCCAGGGGCAATTTCGTCATTTTTCGCGACGGTGTAGGAATGGGCTGAAATTGGACAGGTTGATCTTAAACAAAAGTCGTGCTTGGGGCAATTTCGTCCTTTGTCGCTACGGTGTCGGAATGGGCTGAAATTTGATCGGTTGATCGAAAATGAAACCTGCGCCAAGGGCAATTTCGTCATTTATCACGACGATGTCGGAATGGTTTGAAATTTGACAGGTTGATCTAAAACAAAAGTGCCGCCAGGGGCAATTTCGTCATTTATAGCGACGGTGTCGGAATGGGGCTGAAATTTGACAGGTTGATCGGAAACGTAAATCGCGCCGGGGGCAATTTCGTCATTTTTCGCGACGGTGTCGGAATGGGCTTAAATTTGACAGGTTGATCGAAAACGAAAACCGCGTCGGGGGCAATTACATCATTTATCACGACGGAGTCGGAATGGGCTGAAATTTGACTGGTTGATCGGAAACAAAAATCGTGGCAGGGGCAATTTCGTCATTTTTCACGACGGTGTCGGAATGGGCAGAAATTTGACAGGTTGATCTTAAACAAAAGTCGGGCCAAGGGCAATTTAGTCATTTGTAGCAACGGCGCCCGAATGGGCTGATATTTGACAAGGTGATCGAAAACGAAAATTGCGCCAGGGGCAATTTCGTCGTTTATCGCGACGGTTATGGAATGGGCTGAAATTTGACAGGTTGATCAGAAGCAAAGATCGTGCCAGGAGCAATTTCGTCATTTTTCGCGATGGTGTAGGAATGGGCTGAAATTTGACAGGTTGATCTTAAACAAAAGTCGCGCCAGGGGCAGTTTTGTCATTTTTCGTGACGGTATCGGAATGGGCTAAAATTTGACAGGTTGATCTTAAATAAAAGTCGGGCCTGGGGCAATTTCGTCATTTTTACGGCGGTGTCAGAATGGTCAGAAATTTGACAGGTTGATCGGAAACGAAAATCGCGTCACGGGCAATTTCATCATTTATCGCGACGGAATCGAAATGGGCTGAAATTTCACAGGTTGATCGGAAACAAAAGTCGCGCCAGGGGCAATTTCTTCATTTTTCGTGGCGGTGTCCGAATGGGCTGAACTTTGACAGGTTGAAAAAAAACGAAAACCGCGCTAGGGGCAATTTCGTCATTTTTCACGGCGGTGTCGAAATGGGCGGAAATTTGACAGGTTGATCTTAAACAAAAGTCGCGTTAGGGGCAATTTCGTCATTTGTCGCGACGATGTCGGAATGTGCTAATAATTGACAGGTTGATCGGAAACGAAAATCGCGTCTGGGGCAATTTCGTCATTTATCGGGACTGTGTCGGAATGGGCTGAAATTTGACTGGTTGATCGGAAACAAAAATCATGCCGAGGGCAATTTCGTCATTTTTCACGACAGTGTCGGAATGGGCGGAAATTTGACAGGTTGATCTTAAACAAAAGTCGTGCCAGGGGCAATTTCATCTTTTGTCGCGACGGCGTTGGAATGGGCAGATATTTGACAGGTTGATCGGAGACGAAAACTGCGCCAGGGGCAATATCGCCATTTATCGCGACGGTGTCGGAATGGTCTAAAATTTAAAAGGTTGATCGAAAACAAAAGTCGCGCCAAGGGCAATTTTGACATTTTTCGCGACGGTGTCAGAATGTGCTGAAATTTGACAGGTTGATCTTAGTCAAAGTTGCGCCTAGCGAAGTTTCGTCATTTATAGCGACAGTGTCGGAATGGGCTGAAATTTGACAGGCTGATCGGAAACAAAAATCGTGCTAGGGGCAATTTCGTCATTTTTCGCGACGGTGTAGGAATGAGCTGAAATTTGACAGGTTGATCTTAAACAAAAGTTGCGCCAGGGGCAATTTCGTCATTTGTCGCTACGGCATCGGAATGGGCTGATATTTGACAGGTTGATCGGAAACGAAAACCGCACCAGGGGCAATTTCGTCATTTATCGCGACGGTGTCGGAATGGGCTGAAATTTGACTGGTTGATCGAAAACAAAAATCTTGCTCCAATTTCGTCATTTTTCGTGACGGTGTCGGAATGGGCTGAAATTTGATAGGTTGATCTTAAACAAAAGTAGCGCCAGGGGCAATTTCGTCATTTGTCGCGACGACGTCGGAATAGGCTGATATTTGACAGGTTGATCGGAAACGAAAATCAGGGGTAATTTCGTCATTTATCGCGACGTTGTCGGAATGGGATGAAATTTAACTGGTTGATCGGTAACGAAAATCGCTCAGGGGCAATTTCGTCATTTATCGCGACGGAGTCGGAATGGGCTGAAATTTGACTGGTTGATCGGAAACAAAAGTAGTGCCAGGGGCAATTTCGTCATTTATAGTTGAGGTGTCGGAATGGGCTGAAATTTGACAGTTTGATCGGAAACGAAAATCGCGCCGGGGGCAATTTCGTCATTTATCGTTACGGTGTCGGAATGGGCTGAAATTTGACTGGTTGATCGGAAACAAAAATTGTGCCGTGGGCAATTTCGTCATTTTTCACGACGGTGTCGAAATGGTCGGAAATTTGACAGGTTGTTCTTAAACAAAAGTATCGCCAGGGGCAATTTCGTCATTTGTCGCGACGACGTCGGAATGGGCTGATATTTGACAGGTTGATCGAAAACGAAAATCGCGCTAGGGGCCATTTCGTCATTTATCGCGACGTTGTCGGAGTGGGCTGAAATTTAACTGATTGATCGGTGACGAAAATCGCGCCGGGGGCAATTTCGTCATTTATCGCGACGGAGTCGGAATGGGCTAAAATTTGACTGGTTGATCTGAAACGAAAATCGTGCCCGGGCAATTTCGTCATTTTTCGCGATGGTGTTGGAATTGGCTGAAATTTGACGGGTGGATCGAAAACAAAAGTCGTGCCAGGGGCAATTTCGTCATTTGTCGCGACGGCGTCGGAATGGGCTGATATTTGACAGGTTGATCGAAAACGAAAACCACGCCAGGGGCAATTTCATCATTTATCACGACGGTGTTGGAATTGGCTGAAATTTGACAGGTTGATCGGAAACAAAAGTCGCGCCAGGGGCAATTTCGTCATTTTTCGCGACGGTGTCAGAATGTGCTGAAATTTGACAGGTTGATCTTAGTCAAAGTTGCGCCTGGGGCAGTTTCGTCATTTACAGTGGCGGTGTCGGAATGGACTGAAATTTGACAGGCTGATCGGAAACAAAAATCGTGCCAGGGGCAATTTCGTCACTTTTCGCGACGGTGTAGGAATGGGCTGAAATTTGACAGGTTGATCTTAAACAAAAGTCACGCCAGGGTTAATTTCGTCATTTATCGCGACGGTGTCGGAATGGGCTGAAATTTGAAAGGTTGATCGGAAACGAAAATTGCACCAGGGGCAATTTCGTCATTTATCGCGACGGTGTCTGAATGGGCTGAAATTTGATAGGTTGATGGGAAAAAAAAGTAGTGCCAGGGGCAATTTCATCATTTATAGCTGAGGTGTCGGAACGGGATGAAATTTTACAGGTTGATCGGAAAAAAAAATCGCGCCGGGGGCAATTTCGTCATTTATCGTGACAGTGTCGGAATGGGCTGAAATTTGACTGGTCGATCGAAAACAAAAATCGTGCCAGTTGCAATTTCGTCATTTTTCGCGACGATGTTGGAATGGGCGAAAATTTGACAGGTTGATCTTAAACAAAAGTCGCGCCTGGGGCAATTTCGTCATTTATCGCGACGGTGTCGGAATGGGCTGAATTATGACAGATTCATCGGAAACGACAACCGCGCCATGGGCAATTTCGTCATTTATCGCGACGATGTCGGAATGGGCTGAAATTTGACAGGTTGATAGGAAACAAAAGTAGTGCCAAGGGCAATTTCGCCATTTATAGCTGAGGTGTCGGAATGGGCTGAAATTTGACAGGTTGATCGGAAACGAAAATCGCGTCGGGGGCAATTTCGTTATTTATCGTGACGGTGTCAGAATGGGCTGAAATTTGACAGGTTGATAGGAAACAAAAATCGTGCCGGGGGCAATTTCGTCATTTTTCGCGACGGTGTCGGAATGGGCAGAATTTTGACAGGTTGATCCTAAACAAAAGTAGCGCCAGGGGCAATTTCGACATTTGTCGCGACGACGTCGGAATAGGCTGATATTTGACAGGTTGATTGGAAACGAAAATCGCGCCAGGGGCAATTTCCTCATTTATAGCAACGTTTTTCGAATATGCTAAAATTTAACTGGTTGATTGGCAACGAAAATCGAGCCTGGGACAATTTCGTCATTTATCGCGACGGAGTCGGAATGGACTGAAATTTGACTGGTTGATCGGAAACAAAAATCATGCCCGGGCAATTTCGTCATTTTTCGCGACGGTGTTGGAATTGGCTGAAATTTGACAAGTTGATCGGAAACAAAAGTCGCGTCAGGGGCAATTTCGTCATTTTTCGCGACGGTGTCAGAATGTGCTGAAATTTGACAGGTTGATCTTAGTCAAAGTTGCGCCTGGGGCAGTTTCGTCATTTATAGCGACGTGTCGGGATGGGCTATAATTTGACAGGCTGATCGGAAACAAAAATCGTGTCAGGGGTAATTTCGTAATTTTTCGTGACGGTGTAGGAATGGGCTGAAATTTAACAGGTTGATCTTAAACAAAAGTCGCGCCTGGGAAAATTTCGTCATTTATCGCGACGGAGTCGGAAGGGGCTGATATTTGACTGGTTGATCGAAAACAAAAATCGTGCCAGGGCCAATTTCGTCATTTTTCGCGACGGTGTTGGAATGGGCTGAAATTTTACAGGTTGATCGTAAACAAAAGTCTCGCCTAGGCTATTTCGTCATTTGTCGCGACGGTGTCGGAATGGGCTGAAATTTGACAGGTTGATCGAAAACGAAAATCGCGTCAGGGGTAATTTCGTCATTTGTCGTGATGGTGTCGGAATGGGTTGAAATTTGACAGGTTGCTCGGAAACAAAAGTCGGGCCGGGGCAATTTCGTCATTTATAGCGGCTGCGTCAGAATGGGCTGAAATTTGACAGGTTGATGGGAAACGAAAATCGCGCCAGGGACAATTTCGTCATTTAACGCGACGGTGTCGGAATGGGTTGAAATTTGATTGGTTGATCGGAAACAAAAATCCTGCCAGGGTAATTTCGTCATTTTTCTCGACGGTGTCGGAATGGGCGGAAATTTGACAGGTTGATCGGAAACGCAAATCGTGCTAGGGGCAATTTCGTCATTTATCGTGACTGTGTCGGAATGGGTTGAAATTTGACAAGTTGATCGGAATCAAAAGTCGCGCCAGGGGCAATTTCATCATTTATAGTGGCGGTGACGAAATGGGCTAAAATTTGACAGGTTGATCGGGAACAAAGTCGGGCCAGGGGAAATTTCGTCATTTTTCGTGACGGTGTAGGAATGGCCTTAAATTGGACAGGTTGATCTTAAAAAAAAGTCCCGCCTGGGGCAATTTCGTCCTTTCTCGCGATGGTGTAGGAATGGGCTGAAATTTGTCAGGTTGATCGGAAACGCAAACCGCGCCAGGGGTAATTTCATCATTTATCGCGACGGTGTCGGAATAGACTGAAATTTGACTGGTTGATCGGAAACAAAAATCGTGCCTGGGGCAATTTCGTCATTTTTCTCGACGGTGTCGGAATGGGCGAAAATTTGACAGGTTGATCTTAAACAAAAGTCGCGCTAGGGGCAATTTCGTCATTTGTCGCGACGGAGTCGGAATGGGCTGATATTTGACAGGTTGATCGGAAAGGAAAATCGTGCCAGGGGCAATATCGTCATTTATTACAACGGTGTCGGAATGGGCTGAAATTTAATAGGTTGATCGTAAACAAAAGTCGTGCCAGGGGCAATTTCGTCATTTTTTGCAACGATATCAGAATGGGCTGAAATTTGACAGGTCGATCAGAACCGAATACTGCGCCAGGGGTAATTTCGTTATTTCTCGCGACTGTGTCGGAATGGGCTGAAATTTGACAGGTTGATCCGAAACAAAAGTCGCGCCAGGGGCCATTTCGTCATTTATAGCGACGGTGTCGGAATGGGCAGAAATTTGACAGGTTGATCGAAAACAAAACTCGTGCCAGGGGTAGTTTTGTCATTTTTCGTGACGGTATAGGAATGGGCTAAAATTTGACAGGTTGATCTTAAACAAAAGTCGCGCCTGGGGCAATTTCGTCATTTTTATGACGGTGTCAGAATCGTCAGAAATTTGACAGGTTGATCGAAAACGAAAATCGCGTCCGGGACAATTTCGTCATTTATCGCGACGGCATTTCAATGGGCTGAAATTTCACAGGTTGATCGGAAAAGAAAGTCGGGCCAGGGGCAATTTCGTCATTTTTCGGGGCGGTGTCAGAATGGGCTGAACTTTGACAGGTTGACAAAAAACGAAAACCGCGCTAGGGGTAATTTCGTTATTTTTCACGACGGTGTCGGAATGGGCGGAAATTTGACAGGTTGATCTTAAACAAAAGTCGCGTTAGGGGCAATTTCGTCATTTGTCGCGACGGTGTTGGAATGTGCTAATAATTGACAGGTTGATCGGAAACGAAAATCGCGTCAGGGGTAATTTCGTCATTTATCGGGACTGTGTCGGAATGGGCTGAAATTTGACTGGTTGATCGGAAACAAAAATCGTGCCGGGGGCAATTTCGTCATTTTTCTCGACGGGTCGGAATGGGCGAAAATTTGACAGGTTGATCTTAAACAAAAGTCGCGCTAGGGGCAATTTCGTCATTTGTCGCGACGGACGGAATGGACTGATATTTGACAGGTTGATCGGAAATGAAAACCGTGCCAGGGGTAATATCGTCATTTATTACGATGGTGTCGGAATGGGCTGAAATTTAACAGGTTGATCGTAAACAAAAGTCGCGCCAGGGGCAATTTCATCATTTTTCGCGACGATATCAGAATGGGCTGAAATTTGACAGGTCGATTAGAACAGAATACTGCGCCAGGGGCAATTTCTTTATTTCTCGCGACTGTGTCGGAATGGGCAAAAATTTGATAGGTTGATCGGAAACAAAAGTCGCGCCAGGGGTAATTTCGTCATTTATAGCGACGGTGTCGGAATGGGCTGAAATTTGACAGGTTGATCGAAAACAAAACTCGTGCCAGGGGCAGTTTTGTCATTTTTCGTGACGGTATAGGAATGGGCTAAAATTTGACAGGTTGATCTTAAACAAAAGTCGCGCATGGGGCAATTTCGTCATTTTTACGACGGTGTCAGAATGGTCAGAAATTTGACAGGTTGATCGAAAATGAAAATCGCGTCAGGGGCAATTTCATCATTTATCGCGGCGGTATCGAAATGGGCTGAAATTTCACAGGTTGATCGGAAAAAAAAGCCGCGCCAGGGGCAATTTCTTCATTTTTCGTGGCGGTTTCAGAATGGGCTGAACTTAGACACGTTGACAAAAAATAAAAACCGCGCTAGGGGCAATTTCGTCATTTTTCACGGTGGTGTCGGAATGAGCAGAAATTTGACAGGTTGATCTTTAACAAAAGTCGCGTTAGGGGTAATTTCGTCATTTGTCGCGACAGTGTCGGAATGTGCTAATAATCGACAGGTTGATCGGATACGAAAATCGCGTCAGGGGCAATTTCGTCATTTATCGGGACTGTGTCGGAATGAGCTGAAATTTGACTGGTTGATCGGAAACAAAAATCGTTTCGAGGGCAATTTCATCATTTTTCACGACGGTGTCGGAATGGACGGAAATTTGACAGGTTGATCTTAAACAAAAGTCATGCCAGGGACAATTTCGTCCTTTGTCGCGACGGCGTCGGAATGGGCAGATATTTGACAGGTTGATCGGAAACGAAAACTTAGCCAGGGGCAATTTCGTCATTTATCGCGACGGTGTCGGAATGGTCTGAAATTTAACAGGTTGATCGGAAACAAATGTCGCGCCAAGGGCAATTTTGACATTTTTCGCGACGGTGTCAGAATGTGTTGAAATTTGACAGGTTGATCTTAGTCAGAGTTGCGCCTGTGGCAGTTTCGTCATTTATAGCGGCGGTGTCGGAATGGGCTGAAATTTGACAGGCTGATCGGAAATAAAAATCGTGCCAGGGGCAATTTCGTCACTTTTCGCGACGGTGTAGGAATGGGCTGAAATTTGACAGGTTGATCTTAAACAAAAGTCGCGCCAATGGCAATTTCGTCGTTTATCGCGACAGTGTCAGAATGGGCTGAAATTTGACAGGTTGATCGAAAACGAAAATTGCGCCAGGCAAATTTTCGTCATTTTTCGTGACAGTGTAGGACTGGGCTGAAATTTGACAGGTTGATTTTAAACAAAAGTCGCACCTGGGGCAATTTCGTCATTTATCGCGACGGTGTCGGAATGGGCTGAAATTTGACAAATTGATCGAAAACGACAACCGCGTCGGGGCAATTTCGTCATTTATCGCGACGATGTCGGAATGGGCTGAAATTTGACAGGTTGATAGGAAACAAAAGTAGTGCCAAGGGCAATTTCGCCATTTATAGCTGAGGTGTCGGAATGGGCTGAAATTTGATAGGGTGATTGGAAACGAAAATCGAGCCGAGGGCAATTTCGTTATTTATCGTGACGGTGTCAGAATGGGATGAAATTTGACTGGTTGATCAGAAACAAAAATCGTGCCGGGGGCAATTTCGTCATTTTTCACGACGGTGTCGGAATGGGAAGAAATTTGACAGGTTGATCCTAAACAAAAGTAGCGCCAGGGGCAATTTCGACATTTGTCACGACGACGTCGAAATAGGCTGATATTTGACAGGTTGATTGGAAACGAAAATCGCGCCAGGGGCAATTTCCTCATTTATAGCAACGTTTTTCGAATATGCTAAAATTTAACTGGTTGATTGGCAACGAAAATCGAGCCTGGGGCAATTTCGTTATTTATCGCGTCGGAGTCGGAATGGACTGAAATTTGACTGGTCGATCGGAAACAAAAATCATGCCCGAGCAATTTCGTCATTTTTCGCGACGGTGTTGGAATTGGCTGTTGACAGGTTGATCGGAAACAAAAGTCGCGTCAGGGGCAATTTCGTCATTTTTCGCGACGGTGTCAGAATGTGCTGAAATTTGACAGGTTGATCTTAGTTAAAGTTGCGCCTGGGGCAGTTTCGTCATTTATAGCGACGTGTCGGGATGGGCTATAATTTGACAGGCTGATCGAAAACAAAAATCGTGCCAGGGGCAATTTCGTCAATTTTCTTGACGGTGTAGGAATGGGCTGAAATTTGACAGGTTGATCTTAAACAAAAGTCGCGCCTGGGAAAATTTCGTCATTTATCGCGACGGAGTCAGAAGGGGCTGATATTTGACTAGTTGATCGAAAACAAAAATCGTGCCAGGGCCAATTTCGTCATTTTTCGCGACGGTGTTGGAATGGGCTGAAATTTGATAGGTTGATCGTAAACAAAAGTCTCGCCTGGGCTATTTTGTCATTTGTCGCGACGGTGTCGGAATGGGCTAAAATTTGATAGGTTGATCAAAAACGAAAACCGCGCCAGGGGCAATTTCGTCATTTATCGTGACGGTGTCGGAATGGGCTGAAATTTGACAGGTTGATCGAAAACAAAAGTCGGGCCGGGGCAATTTCGTCATTTATAGCGGCTGTGTCAGAATGGGCTGAAATTTGACAGGTTGATCGGAAACGAAAATCGCGCCAGGGACAATTTCATCATTTAACGCGACGGTGTCGGAATGGGTTGAAATTTGACTGGTTGATCGGAAACAAAAATCGTGCCAGGGTAATTTCTTCATTTTTCTCGACGGTGTCGGAATGGGCGAAAATTTGACAGGTTGATCGGAAACGCAAATCGTGCTAGGGGCAATTTCGTCATTTATCGTGACTGTGTCGGAATGGGTTGAAATTTGACAAGTTGATCGGAATCAAAAGTCGCGCCAGGGGCAATTTCGTCATTTATAGCGGCGGTGACGAAATGGGCTGAAATTTGTCAGGTTGATCGGAAACAAAGTCGGGCCAGGGGAAATTTCGTCATTTTTCGTGACGGTGTAGGAATGGCCTTAAATTGGACAGGTTGATCTTTAAAAAAAGTCCCGCCTGGGGCAATTTCGTCCTTTCTCGCGATGGTGTAGGAATGGGCTGAAATTTGTCAGGTTGATCGGAAACGCAAACCGCGCTAGGGGTAATTTCATCATTTATCGCGACGGTGTTGGAATTGGCTGAAATTTGAAAGGTTGATCGGAAACAAAAGTCGCGCCAGGGGCAATTCATCATTTTTCGCGACTGTGTCAGAATGTGCTGAAATTTGACAAGTTGATCTTAGTCAAAGTTGCGCCTGGGGCAGTTTCGTCATTTATAGTGGCGGTGTATGAATGGGCTGAAATTTGACAGGCTGATCGGAAACAAAAATCGTGCCAGGGGCAATTTCATCACTTTTCGCGACGGTGTAGGAGAAATTTGACAGGTTGATCTTAAACAAAAGTCGCGCCAGGGGCAATTTCGTCATTTATCGCGACGGTGTCGGAATGGGATGAAATTTGAAAGGTTGATCGGAAACGAAAATTGCGCCAGGGACAATTTCGTCATTTTTCTCGACAGTGCAGGACTGGGCTGAAATTTGACACGTTGATCTTAAACAAAAGTAGCGCCAGGGGCAATTTCGTCATTTGTCGCGACGACGTCGGAATGGGCTGATATTTGACAGGTTGATCGGAAACGAAAACCTTGCCAGGGGCAATTTCGTCATTTATCCCGACGTTGTCGAAATGGGCTAAAATTTAACTGGTTGATCGGTAACGAAAATCGCGACGGGGCAATTTCGTCATTTATCATGACGGAGTCGGAATGGGCTGAAATTTGACTGGTTGATCGGCAACAAAAAACGTGCCCGGGCAATTTCGTCATTTTTTGCAACGGTGTTGGAATTGGCTGAAATTTGACAGGTTGATCGGAAACAAAAGTCGCGCCATGTGCAATTTCGTCATTTTTCGCGACGGTGTCAGAATGTGCTGAAATTTGACAGTTGATCTTAGTCAAAGTTGCTCCAGGGGCAGTTTTGTCATTTATAGCGACGTGTCGGGATGGGCTAAAATTTAACAGGCTGATCGGAAGCAAAAATCGTGCCAGGGGCAATTTCGTCATTTGTCGCTACGACGTCGGAACGGGCTGAAATTTGACAGGTTGATCTTAAACAAAAGTTGCGCCAGGGGTAATTTCGTTATTTGTCGCTACAACGTCGGAATGGGCTGATATTTGACAGGTCGATCGGAAACAAAAATCGCGCCAGGGGCAATTTCGTCATTTATCGCGACGTTGTCGGAACAGGCTGAAATTTGACTGGTTGATCGAAAACAAAAATCTTGCTCCAATTTCATCATTTTTCGTGACGGTGTCGGAATGGGCTAAAATTTGACAGGTTGACCTTAAACAAAAGTAGCGCCAGGGGCAATTTCGTCATTTGTCGCGACGACGTCGGAATGGATTGATATTTGATAGGTTGATCGGAAATAAAAATCGCGCCAGGGGCAATTTCGTCATTTATCGCGACGTTTTCGGAATGGGCTGAAATTTAATTGGTTGATCGGTAACGAAAATCGTGCCGGGGGCAATTTCGTCATTTATCGCGATGGAGTCGAAATGGGCTGAAATTTGACTGGTTGATCGGAAACAAAAGTAGTGCCAGATCAATTTCGTCATTTATAGCTGAGGTGTCGGAATGGGCTGAAATTTGACAGGTTGATCGGAAACGAAAATCGCGCCGGGGGCAATTTCGTCATTTATCGTGAAGGTGTCGGAATGGGCTGAAATTTGACTGGTTCATCGGAAACAAAAATTGTGCCGGGGGAAATTTCGTCATTTTTTGCGGCAGTGTCAAAATGGGCGGAAATTTGACAGGTTGACCTTAAACAAAAGTAGCGCCAGGGGCAATTTCGTCATTTGTCGCGACGACGTCGGAATGGGCTGATATTTGACAGGTTGATCGGAAACGAAAAGCGCGCTAGGGGCGATTTCGTCATTTATCGCGACGCTGTCGGAGTGGGCTGAAATTTAACTGGTTGATAGGTAACGAAAATTACACTGGGGGCAATTTCGTCATTTATCGCGACGGAGTCAGAATGGGCTGAAATTTGACTGGTTGATCGGAAACAAAAATTGTGCCCGGGCAATTTCGTCATTTATCGCGACGGAGTCGGAATGGGCTGAAATTTGACTGGTTGATCGGAAACAAAAATCGCACCGGGGGCAATTTCGTCATTTATCGTGACGGTGTCGAAATGGGCTGAAATTTGATTGTTGATCGAAAACAAAAATCGTGTCGGGGGCAATTTCGTCATTTTTCGCGACGGTTTCGAAATGGGCGGAAATTTGACAGGTTGATCTTAAACAAAAGTAGGGCCAGGGGCAATTTCGTCATTTGTCGCGACGACGTCGGAATGGGCTGATATTTGACAGGTTGATCGGAAACGAAAACCGCGCCAGGGGCGATTTCGTCATTTATCGCGATGTTGTCGGGGTGGGCTGAAATTTAACTGGTTGATCGGTAACGAAAACCGGGAAGGGCAATTTCGCCATTTATCGCGACGGAGTCGGAATAGGCTGAAATTTGACTAGTTAATCGGAAACAAAAATCGTGCCCGAGCAATTGTGTCATTTTTCGCGACGGTGTCGGAATGGGCTGAAATTTGACAGGTTGATCTTAAACAAAAGTCGCGCCAGGTGCAATTTTGTCAGTTATCGCGACGGCGTCGTAATAGGCTGATATTTGACAGGTTGATCGAAAAAGAAAACCACGCCACGGTGTTGGAATTGGCTGAAATTTGACAGGTTGATCGGAAACAAAAGTCGCGCCAGGGGCAGTTCATCATTTTTCGCGACGGTGTCAGAATGTGCTGAAATTTGACAGGTTTATCTTAGTCAAAGTTGCGCCTGGGGCAGTTTCGTCATTTATAGGGGCGGTGTCGGAATGGGCTGAAATTTGACAGGCTGATCGGAAACAAAAATCGTGCCAGGGGCAATTTCGTCACTTTTCGCGACGGTGTAGGAATGGGCTGAAATTTGACAGGTTGATCTTAAACAAAAGTCGCGCCAGGGGCAATTTCGTCATTTATCGCGACGGTGTCGGAATGGGATGAAATTTGAAAGGTTGATCGGAAACGAAAATTGCGCCAGGGACAATTTCGTCATTTTTCGCGACAGTGCAGGACTGGCTGAAATTTGACAGGTCGATCTTAAACAAAAGTCGCACCTGGGGAAATTTGTCATTTATCGCGACGGTGTCGAAATGGGCTGAAATTTGACAGATTGATCGGAAAAGACAACCGCGCCAGGGGCAATTTCGTCATTTACCACGACGGTGTCGGAATGGGCTAAAATTTGACAGGTTGATCGGAAACAATAGTGCCAGGGGCAATTTCGTCATTGATAGCTGAGGTGTCGGAATGGGTTGAAATTTGACAGGTTGATCGGAAACAAAAATCGCGCCGAGGGCAATTTTGTCATTTATCGCGACGGTGTCGGAATGGGCTGAAATTTGACTGGTTGATCGGAAACAAAAATCGTGCCGGGGGCAATTTCGTCATTTTTCGCGACGATGTCGGAATTCGCGAAAATTTGAGAGGTTGATCTTAAACAAAAGTAGCACCAGGGGCAATTTCGTCATTTGTCGCGACGACGTCGGAATGGGCTGATATTTGACAGGTTGATCGAAAACGAAAATCGCGCCAGGGGCAATTTTGTCATTTATCCCGACGTTGTCGAAATGGGCTAAAATTTAACTGGTTGATCGGTAACGAAAACCACGGCGGGGCAATTTCGTCATTTATCGCGACGGAGTCGGAATGGGCTGAAATTTGACTGGTTGATCGGAAACAAAAATCGTGCCCGGGCAATTTCGTCATTTTTCGCGACGGTGTTGGAATTGGCTGAAATCTGACAGGTTGATCGGAAACAAAAGTCGCGCCATGTGCAATTTTGTCATTTTTCGCGACGGTGTCAGAATGTGCTGAAATTTGACAGGTTGATCTTAGTCAAAGTTGCGCCTGGGGCAGTTTCGTCATTTATAGCGACGTGTCGGGATGGGCTAAAATTTAACAGGCTGATCGGAAGCAAAAATCGTGCCAGGGGCAATTTCGTCATTTTTCGTGACGGTGTTGGAATGGGCTGAAATTTGACAGGTTGATCGTAAACAAAAGTCTCGCCTGGGCCATTTCGTCATTTGTCGCGACGGTGTCGGAATGGGCTAAAATTTGACAGGTTGATCGAAAACGAAAATTGCACCAGGGGCAATTTCATCATTTATCGTGACGGTGTCGGAATGGGTTGAAATTTGACAGGTTGATCGGAAACAAAAGTCGCGCCAGGGGTAATTTCGTCATTTATAGCGGCTATGTCGGAATTGGCTGAAATTTGACAGGTTGATCGAAAACGAAAACCGCGCCAGGGGCAATTTCATCATTTAACGCGACGGTGTCGGAATGGGTTGAAATTTAACTGGTTGATCGAAAATAAAAATCGTGCCAGGGGCAATTTCGTCATTTTTCGCGACGGTGTCGGAATGGGCGGAAATTTGACAGGTTGATCTTAAAGAAAAGTCGCGCCAGGGACAATTTTGTCATTTGTCGCGACGGTGTCAAAATGGGCTAATATTTGATAGGTTGATCGGAAATGAAAATCGCGCCAGGGGCAATTTCGTCATTTATCACGACGGCGTTGGAATGGGCTGAAATTTGACAAGTTGATCTTAAAAAAAGTTGCGCCTGGAGCAATTTCGTCATTTCTCGCGACGGTGTCGGAATGGGCTGAAATCTGACTGGTTGATCGAAAACGAAAACTACGCCAGAGGCACTTCTGTCATTTATTGCGACCGTGTCGGAATGGGCTGAAATTTGATAGGTTGATCGGAAACAAAAGTCGCGCCTGGGGAAATTTTGTCATTTATCGCGACGGAGTCGGAATAGGCTGAAATTTGACAGATTGATTAGAAAAGACAACCGCGCTAGGGGCAATTTCGTCATTTATCGCGACGGTGTCGGAATAGGCTGAAATTTGACAGGCTGATCGAAAACAAAAGTAGTGCCAGTGGCAATTTCGTCATTTATAGCTGAGGTGTCGAAATGGGCTGAAATATGACAGGTTGATCGGAAACAAAAATCGCTCCGGGGGTAATTTCGTCATTTATCGTGACGGTGTCGGAATGGGCTGAAATTTGACTGGTTGATCGGTAACGAAAACCGCGCCGGGGCAATTTCGTCATTTATCGCGACGGAGTCGGAATGGGCTGAAATTTGACTGGTTGATCGGAAACAAAAATCGTGCCCGGGTAATTTCGTCATTTTTCGCGACGGTGTTGGAATTGGCTGAAATTTGACAGCTTGATCGGAAACAAAAGTCGCGCCAGGGGCAATTTCGTCATTTTTCGCGACGGTGTCAGAATGTGCTGAAATTTGACAGGTTGATCTTAGTCAAAGTTTCGCCTGGGGCAGTTTCATCATTTATAGCGACTTGTCGGGATGGGCTAAAATTTGACAGGCTGATCGGAAGCAAAAATCGTGCAAGGGGCAATTTCGTCATTTTTCGTGACGGTGTAGGAATGGGCTGAAATTTGACAGGTTGATCGTAAACAAAAATCTCGCCTGGGCTATTTCGTCATTTGTCGCAATGGTGTCGGAATGGGCTGAAATTTGACAGGTTGATCGAAAACGAAAATCGCACCAGGGGCAATTTCATCATTTATCGTGACGGTGTCGGAATGGGCTGAAATTTGACAGGTTGATCGGAAACAAAAGTCGCGCTAGGGGCAATTTCGTCATTTATAGCGGCTATGTCGGAATTGGCTGAAATTTGACAGGTTGATCGAAAACGAAAACCGCGCCAGGGGCAATTTCATCATTTAACGTGACGGTGTCGGAATGGGTTGAAATTTAACTGGTTGATCGGAAACAAAAATCGTACCAGGGGCAATTTCGTCATTTTTCGCGACGGTGTCGGAATGGGCGAAAATTTGACAGGTTGATCTTAAAGAAAAGTCGCGCCAGGGACAATTTCGTCATTTGTCGCGACGGTGTCAAAATGGGCTGATATTTGATAGGTTGATCGGAAATGAAAATCGCGCCAGGGTCAATTTCGTCATTTATCGCGACGGCGTTGGAATGGGCTGAAATTTGACAAGTTGATCTTAAACAAAAGTTGCGCCTGGAGCAATTTCGTCATTTCTCGCGATGGTGTCGGAATGGGCTGAAATTTGACAGGTTGATCGGAAACGAACACCACGCCAGAGGCAATTCCGTCATTTATCGCGACTGTGTCGGAATGGGCTGAAATTTGATAGGTTGATCGGAAACAAAAGTCGCGCCTAGGGAAATTTCGTCATTTATCGCGACGGAGTCGGAATAGTCTGAAATTTGACTGGTTGATCGAAAACAAAAATTGCGCCAGGAGCAATTTTATCAATTATAGCGACGGTGTAGGAATGGGCTGAAATTTGACAGGTTGATCGAAAATGAAAATCTCGCTCCGATTTCGTCATTTTTCGTGACGGTGTAGGAATGAGTTGAAATTTGATAGGTTGATCTCAAACAAAAATAGCGCCAGGGGCAATTTCGTCATTTGTCACGACGACGTCGGAATGGGCTGATATTTGACAGGTTGATCGGAATCGAAAATCGCGCCAGGGGCAACTACCTCATTTATCGCGACGTTGTCGGAATGGGCTGAAATTTAACTGGTTGATCGGTAACGAAAATCGCGCCGGGGGCAATTTCGTCATTTATAGCAACGGAGTCAGAATGGGCTGAAATTTGACTAGTTGATCGGAAACCAAAATCGTGCCCGGGCAATTTCGTCATTTTTCGCGACGGTGTCGGAATGGGTGGAAATTTGACAGGTTGATCTTAAACAAAAGTCACGCCGGGGCAATTTCGTCAGTTGTCGTGACGACGCCGGAATGGGCTGATATTTGACAGGTTGATCGAAAACGAAAATCGCGCCAGGGGCAATTTCGTCATTTATCGCGACGGTGTTGGAATTGGCCGATATTTGATAGGTTGATCGGAAACAAAAGTCGCGCCAGGGGCAATTTCGTCATTTTTCGCGACGGTGTCAAAATGTGCTGAAATTTGACTGGTTGATCTTAGTCAAAGTTGCGCCTGGGGTAGTTTCGTCAGTTATAGCAGCGGTGTCGAAATGGGCTGAAATTTGACAGGCTGATCGAAAACAAAAATCGTGCCAGGGGAAATTTCGTCACTTTTCGCGACGGTGTAGGAATGGGCTGAAATTTGACAGGTTGATCTTAAACAAAAGTCGCTCCTGGGGCAATTTCGTCATTTATCGCGACGGTGTCGGAATGGGCTGAAATTTAACAGGTTGATTGGAAACGAAAATTGCGCCAGGAACAATTTCGTCATTTCTCACGACGGTGTAGGAATGGGCTGAAATTTAACAGGTTGATCTTAAACAAAAGTCGCGCCTGGGGCAATTTCGTCATTTATCGCGACGGTGTCGAAATGGGCTGAAATTTGACAGATTGATCGGAAATGAAAACCGCACCGGGGACAATTACTTCATTTATCACGACGGAGTCGGAATGGGCTAAAATTTGACTAGTTGATCGGAAACAAAAATCGTGACAGGGGCAATTTCTTCAATTTTCGCGACGGTGTCGGAATGGGTGGAAATTTGACAGGTTGATCTTAAACTAAAGTCGCGCCAAGGGCAATTTCGTCATTTGTCACAATGGCGCCGGAATGGGCTGATATTTGACAGGGTGATCGGAAACGTAAACCGCGCCAGGGGCAATTTCATCATTTATCGCGACGATGATGGAATGGGCTGAAATTTGACAGGTTGATTGGAAACAAAAATCGTTCCAGGAGCACTTTCGTCATTTTTCACGACGGTGTAAGAATGGGCTGAAATTTGACAGGTTGTTCTTAAACAAAAGTCGCGCCAGGGGCAATTTGGTCCTTTGTCGCGACGGTGTCGGAACGAGCTGAAATTTGACAGGTTGATCGGAAACGAAAATCGCGCCAGGGGCAATTTCGTCATTTATCACGACGGTGTCGAATGGGCTGAAATTTGACAGGTTGATCGGAAACAAAAGTCCCGGAAGGGACAATTTCGTCATTTATAGCGACGGTGTCGGAATGGGCTGAAATTTTACAGGTTGATCGAAAACGCAAACCACGTCTGCGGTAATTTCGTCATTTATTGAGACGATGTCGGAATGGCTGAAATTTGACTGGTTGATCGGAAACAAAAATCGTGACAGGGGCAATTTCTTCAATTTTCGCGACGATGTCGGAAAGGGCTGAAATTTGACAGGTTGATCTTAAACAAAAGTCGCACCAAGGGAAATTTCGTAATTTGTCGTGACGGCGTCGGAATGGGCTGATATTTGACAGGTTGATCGTAAACAAAAGTCCCGCCAGGTTCAATTACGTCATTTATAGCGGCGGTGTCGTAATGGGCTGAAATTTGACAGGTTGATCGGAAACGAAAATCGCGCCATGGGTAATTTCGTCATTTAACGCAACAGTGTCGAAATGGACTGAAATTAGACTGGTTGATTGGAAACAAAAATCGTGCCAGGGGCAATTTCGTCACTTTTCGCGACGATGTTGGAATGGGCGGAAATTTGATAGGTTGATCTTAAACAAAAGTCGCGCCGGAGACAATATCATCATTTATCGCGACGGTGTCGGAATGGGCTGAAATTTGATTGGTTGATCGGAAACAAAAATCGTGCCAGGGGAAATTTCGTCATTTTTCACGACGGTGTAGGAATGGACTGAAATTTGACGGGTTAATCTTAAACAAAAGTCGCACAAGGGGCAATTTCATCATTTATCGCGACGGTGTCGGAATGGGCTGAAATTTGACGGGTTGATCGGAAACAAAAGTCGTACCCGGGGCAATTTCGTCATTTTTCGGGACGGTGTAGGAATGAGCTAAAATTTGACAGGATGATCTTAAACAAAAGTCGCGCCGGGGGCAATTTCGTCCTTTGTCGCGACGGTGTCGGAATGGGCTGAAATTTGACAGGTTGATCGGAAACGAAAATCGCCCCAGGGGCTATTTCGTCATTTATCGGACGTTATCGAAATGTGCTGAAATTTGACAGGTTGATCAGAAACAAAAGTCGCGCCAGGGGCAATTTCATCATTTATAGTTGTGGTGTCGGAATGGGCTGAAATTTGACAGGTTGATCGGAAACAAAAATCTTGCCAGGGCCAATTTCGTCATTTTTCGCGACGGTGTAAGAATGGGCTAAAATTTGACAGGTCGATCTTAAACAAAAGTCGCGACTGGGGCAATTTCGTCACTGGTCGCGACGGTGTCAGAATGGGCTGAAATTTGACAGATTGATCGGAAACGAAAACCACGCCAGGGGCAATTTCGTCATTTATCATGACGACATCGGAATGGGCTGAAATTTAACAGGTTGATCGGAAACAAAAGTCGGGCCAGGGGCAATTTCGTCATTTATAGCGGCGGTGTCGGAATGGGCTGAAATTTGACAGGTTGATCGGAAACGAAAATCGCGCCGGGGGCAATTTCGTCATTTATTGCGATGGAGTCGAAATGGGCTGAAATTTCACTGTTGATCGGAAACAAAAATCCTACCAGGGGCAATTTTGTCATTTTTCGCGACGGTGTCGTAATGGGCGAAAATTTGACAGGTTGATCCTAAACAAAAGTCGCGCCGGGGCAATTTCGTCATTTGTCGCGACGGTGTCGGAATGGGCTGATATTTGACAGGTTGATCGGAAACGAAAACTGCGCCAGGGGCAATTTCGTCATTTATCGCGACTGTGTCGGGATGGGCTAAAATTTGACAGGTTGATCGGAAATGAAAATCGCGTCGGGGTAATTTTGTCATTTATCGCGACGGTGTCGGAATGGGCTGATATTTGACTGGTTGATCGAAAACAAAAATCATGCCGGGGGCAATTTCGTCATTTTTCACGACGGTGTCGGAATGGGCCGAAATTTGACAGGTTGATCTTAAACAAAAGTCGCGCCAGGGGAAATTTCGTCATTTGTCGCGACGGTGCCGGAATGGGCCGATATTTGATAGGTTGATCGTCAGCAAAAGTCGCGCCAGGGGCAATTTCTTCATTTTTCGCGATGGTGTCAGAAGGGGCTGAAATTTGACAAGTTGATCTTAAACAAAAGTCGCGCATGGAGCAATTTCGTCATTTGTCGCGACGGTGTCGGATTGGGCTGAAATTTGGCAGGTTGATCGGAAACGAAAATCGCGCCAGGGGCAATTTCGTCATTTATCGCGACTATGGCGGAATGGGTTGAAATCTGACAGGTTGATCGGAAACAAAAGTCGTGCCAGCGGCAATTTCTTCATTTATAGCGGCGAAGTCGAATGGGCTGAAATTTGACAGGTTGATCGAAAACAATAATCTTGCCAGGGCCAATTTCGTCATTTTTCGCGACGGTGTAAGAATGGGCTGAAATTTGACAGGTTGATCTTAAACAAAGTCGCGCCTGGGGCAATTTCGTCATTGGTCGTGGCGGGGTCAGAATGGGCTGAAATTTGACTGATTGATCGGAAACGAAAACCGAACCAGGGGCAATTTTGTCGTATATCGCGACGGTGTCAGAATGGGCTGAAATTTGACAGGTTGATCGGAAACAAAAGTAGCGCCAGGGGCAATTTCATCATTTATAGCGGCGGCGTCGAAATGGGTTGAAATTTGACAGGTTGATCGGAAACAAAAATCGCGCTAGGGGCAATTTCGTCATTTATCGCGACGGTGTCGGAATGGGCTGAAATTTGACGGGTTGATCAAAAACAAAAATCGTACCGGGGGCAATTACGTCATTTTTCACGATGGTGTCAGAATGGGCAGAAATTTGACAGGTTGATCATAAACAAAAGTCGCGCCAGGGGCAATTTCGTCCTTTGTCGCGACGGTGTCGGAATGGGCTGAAATTTGACAGGTTGATCGAAAACGAAAATCGCACTAGGGGCAATTTCTTCTTTTGTAGCGACGGTGTCGGAATGGGCTGAAATTTGACAGGTTGATCGAAAACGAAAATCGCGCCAGGGGCAATTTCGTCATTTATCGCGACTATGGCGGAATGGGTTGAAATCTGACAGGTTGATCGGAAACAAAAGTCGTGCCAGCGGCAATTTCTTCATTTATAGCGGCGAAGTCGAATGGGTTGAAATTTGACAGGTTGATCGAAAACAATAATCTTGCCAGGGCCAATTTCGTCATTTTTCGCGACGGTGTAAGAATGGGCTGAAATTTGACAGGTTGATCTTAAACAATGTCGCGCCTGGGGCAATTTCGTCATTGGTCGTGGCGGGGTCAGAATGGGCTGAAATTTGACTGATTGATCGGAAACGAAAACCGAACCAGGGGCAATTTTGTCGTATATCGCGACGGTGTCAGAATGGGCTGAAATTTGACAGGTTGATCGGAAACAAAAGTAGCGCCAGGGGCAATTTCATCATTTATAGCGGCGGCGTCGAAATGGGTTGAAATTTGACAGGTTGATCGGAAACAAAAATCGCGCTAGGGGCAATTTCGTCATTTATCGCGACGGTGTCGGAATGGGCTGAAATTTGACGGGTTGATCAAAAACAAAAATCGTACCGGGGGCAATTACGTCATTTTTCACGATGGTGTCAGAATGGGCAGAAATTTGACAGGTTGATCATAAACAAAAGTCGCGCCAGGGGCAATTTCGTCCTTTGTCGCGACGGTGTCGGAATGGGCTGAAATTTGACAGGTTGATCGAAAACGAAAATCGCACTAGGGGCAATTTCTTCCTTTGTCGCGACGGTGTCGGAATGGGCTGAAATTTGACAGGTTGATCGAAAACGAAAATCGCGCCAGGGGCAATTTCGTCATTTATCGCGACGGTGTCGGAATATGCTGAAATTTGACAGGTTGATCGAAAACGAAAACCGCGCCAGGGGTAATTTCGTAATTTAACGCGACAATGTCGAAATGGGCCAAAATTAGACTGGTTGATCGGAAACAAAAATATTGCCAAGGGCAATTTCGTCATTTTTCGTGACGGTGTCGGAATGGGTGGAAATTTGACAGGTTGATCTTAAACAAAAGTCGCGCCAGGGGCAATTTCGTCATCTGTCGCGACGATGTCGGAATGGGCTGATATTTGATAGGTTGATCGAAAACAAAAAGTTGCGCCGGGGGCAATTTCATCATTTATCGTGACGATGTCGGAATGGGCTGAAATTTGACTGGTTGATCGAAAACAAAAATCGTGCCAGGGGAAATTTCGTCATTTTCCGCGACAGTGTAGGAATGGGCTGAAATTTGACGGGTTAATCTTAAACAAAAGTCGCACGAGGGGCAATTTCATCATTTATCGCGACGGTGTCGGAATGGGCTGAAATTTGACAGGTTGATCGGAAACGAAAATCGCCCCAGGGGCTATTTCGTCATTTATCGGGACGTTATCGAAATGTGCTGAAATTTGACAGGTTAATCGGAAGCAAAGGTCGCGCCAGGGGCAATTTCGTCATTTATAGCTGTGGTGTCGGAATGGGCTGAAATTTGACAGGTTGATCGGAAACAAAAGTCGCGCCAGGGGCAATTTCATCATTTATAGCGACGGTGTCGAAATGGGCTGAAATTTTACAGGTTGATCGGAAACAAAAATCTTGGCAGGGCCAATTTCGTCATTTTTCACGACGGTGTAAGAATGGGCTGAAATTTGACAGATCGATCTTAAACAAAAGTCGCGCCAGGGGCAATTTCGTCATTGATCGCGACGGTGTCAAAATGGGCTGAAATTTGACAAATTGATTGGAAACGAAAATCGCGCCGGGGCAATTTCGTCATTTTTCACGATGGCATCGGAATGGGCTGAAATTTAACAGGTTGACCGGAAACAAAAGTCGTGCCATGGGCAATTTCGTCATTTATAGCGACGGTGTCGGAATGGGCTGAAATTTGACAGGTTGATCGGAAACGAAAATCGCGCCGGGGGCAATTTCGTCATTGGGCAGAAATTTGACAGGTTGATCGGAAACGAAAATCGCGCCGGGGGCAATTTCGTCATTTATCGCGATGGAGTCAGAATGGGCTGAAATTTCAGTGGTTGATCGGAAACAAAAATCGTGCCAGGGGCAATTTCGTCAATTTTCGCGATGGTGTCAGATTGGGCGAAAATTTGACAGGCTGATCTTAAACAAAAGTCTCGCCGGCGCAATTTCGTCATATGTCGCGACGGCATTGGAATGGGCTGATATTTGACAGGTTGATCGGAAACGAAAATCGCGCCAGGGGCAATTTCGTCATTTGTCGCGACTGTGCCGGAATGGGCTAAAATTTGACAGGTTGATCGGAAACGAAAATCGCGCCGGGGCAATTTTGTCATTTATCGCGACGGTATGGGAATGGGCTGAAATTTGACTGGTTGATCGAAAACAAAAATCGTGCCGGGGGCAATTTCGTCATTTTTTGCGACGGTGTCGAAATGGGCAGAATTTTGACAGGTTGATCTTAAACAAAATTCGCGCCAGGGGCAATTTCGTCATTTGTCGCGACAGTGTCGGAATGGGCCGATATTTGATAGGTTGATAGGCAACAAAAGTCGCGCCAGGGGCAATGTCATCATTTTTCGCGATGATGTCAGAAGGGGCTTAAATTTGACAAGTTGATCTTAAACAAAAGTCGCGCCTGGAGCAATTTCGTCATTTGTCGCGACGATGTCGGAGTGGGCTGAAATTTGGCAGGTTGATTGGAAATGAAAATAGCGCCAAGGGCAATTTCGCCATCTATCGCGACTGTGTCGGAATGGGTTGAAATTTGACAGGTTGATCGTAAACAAAAGTCGCGCCAGGGGCAATTTCTTCATTTGTAGCGACGATGTCGGAATGGGCTGAAATTTGACGGGTTGATCGAAAACAATAATCTTGCCAGGGCCAATTTCGTCATTTTTCGCGACGGTGTAAGAATGGGCTGAAATTTGACATGTCGATCTGAAACAAAAGTCACGCCTGGGGCAATTTCGTCATTGGTCGCGGAGGTGTCAGAATGGGCTAAAATTTGACAGATTGATCGGAAATGAAAACAGCGCCAGGGGCAATTTCGTCATATATCGCGACATGTCGGAATGGGCTGAAATTTGACAGGTTGATCGGAAACAAAAGTAGCGCCAGGGGAAATTTCATCATTTATAGTGGCGGCGTCGGAATGGGCTGAAATTTGACAGGTTGAACGGAAACGAAAATTGCGCCAGGGGCAATTTTGTCGTTTATCGCGACGGTGTCGGAATGGGCTGAAATTTGACTGGTTGATCGAAAACAAAAATCGTGCCGAAGGCAATTTCGTCATTTTTCACGACGGTGTCGGAATGGGCGAAAATTTGACAGGTTGATCATAAACAAAAGTCGCGCTAGGGGCAATTTCGTCCTTTGTCGCGACGGCATCGGAATGGGCTGATATTTGACAGGTTGATCGGAAACGAAAATCGCGCCAGGGGCAATTTCGTCATTTATCGCGACATGTCGGAATGGGCTGAAATTTAACAGGCTGATCGGAAACAAAAGTCGCGCCTGGGGTAATTTTGTCATTTATTGCGGCGGTGTCGGAATGGGCCGAAATTTGACAGGTTGATCGGAAACGAAAGTCGCGCCAGGGCAATTTCGTCATTTATAGCGACGGTGTCGGAATGGGCTAAAATTTGACAGGTTGATCGGAAACAAAAATCTTGCCAGGGCCAATTTCGTCATTTTTCGCGACGGTGTAAGAATGGGCTGAAATTTGATAGGTCGATCTTAAACAAAAGTCGCGCCTAGGGCAATTTCGTCATTGGTCGCGACGGTGTCAGAATGGGCTGAAATTTGACGGATTGATCGGAAACGAAAATGGCGCCAGGGGCAATTTCGTCATTTATCACGACGGCATCGGAATGGGCTTAAATGTAACAGGTTGATCGGAAACAAAAGTCGCACCAGGGGTAATTTCGTCATTTATAGCGGCGGTGTCGGAATGGGCTGAAATTTGACAGGTTGATCGGAAACGAAAATCGCGCCGGGGGCAATTTCGTCATTTATCGCGATGGAGTCGGAATGGGCTGAAATTTGACAGGTTGATCGGAAACGAAAATCGCGCCGGGGGCAATTTCGTCATTTATCGCGATGGAGTCGGAATGGGCTGAAATTTCGCTGGTTGATCCGAAACAAAAATCGTGCCAGAGGCAATTTCGTCATTTTTCGCGACGATGTCGGAATGGGCGGAAATTTGACAGGATGATCTTAAACAAAAGTCGCGCCGGGGCAATTTCGTCATTTGTCGCGACGGCGTCAAAATGGGCTAATATTTGACAGGTTGATCGATAATGAAAATCGCGCCAGGGGCAAATTCGTCATTTATCGCGACTGTGTCGGAATGGGCTAAAATTTGACAGGTTGATCGGAAACGAAAATCGCGCAGGGGCAATTTTGTCATTTTTCGCGACGGTTTCGGAATGGGCTGAAATTTAACGGGCTGATCGAAAACAAAAATCATGCTGGGGGCAATTTCATCATTTTTCGCGACGGTGTCGGAATGGGCTGATATTTGATAGGTTGATCGGCAACAAAAGTCGCGCCAGGGGCAATTTCATCATTTTTTGCTACGGTGTCAGAAGGGTCTGAAATTTGACAAGTTGATCTTAGACAAAAGTCGCGCCTGGAGCAATTTCATCATTTGTCACGACGGTTTCGGAGTGGGCTGAAATTTGGCAGGTTGATTGGAAACGAAAATCGCGCCAGGGGCAATTTCGTCATTTATCGCAACTGGGTTGGAATTGGTTGAAATTTGACAGGTTGATTGGAAACAAAAGTCGCGCCAGGGGCAATTTCTTCATTTATAGCGGCGATGTCGGAATGGGCTGAAATTTGACAGGTTGATCGAAAACAATAATCTTGCCAGGGCCAATTTCGTCATTTTTCGCGACGGCGTAAGAATGGGCTGAAATTTGACAGGTCGATCTTAAACAAAAGTCGCGCCTGGGGCAATTTCGTCATTGGTTGCGACGGTGTCAAAATGGGTTGAAATTTGACGGATTGATTGGAAACAAAAGTCGCGCCAGGGGCAATTTCGTCATTTATAGCGACGGCGTCGGAATGGGCTGAAATTTGACAGGTTGATCGGAAACGAAAATCGCGCCAGTGGCAATTTTGTCATTTATCGCGACGGTGTCGGAATGGGCTGAAATTTGACTGGTTGATCGGAAACGAAAATCGCGCCAGTGGCAATTTTGTCATTTATCGCGACGGTGTCGGAATGGGCTGAAATTTGACTGGTTGGTCGAAAACAAAAATCGTGCCGGGGGAAATTTAGTCATTTTTCACGACGGTGTCGGAATGGGCAGAAATTTGACAGGTTGATCGTAAACAAAAGTCGCGATAGGGGCAATTTCGTCCTTTGTCGCGACGGCGTCGGAATGGGCTGATATTTGATAGGTTTATCGAAAACGAAAATCTCGCCAGGGGCAATTTCATCATTTATCGCGATGGTGTCGGAATGGGCTAAAATTTAATAGGTTGATCGAAAACAAAAGTCGCGCCAGGGGTAATTTCATCATTTATAGCGGCGGTGTCGAAATGGGCTGAAATTTGACAGGTTGATCGGAAACGAAAATCGTGCCGGGGGCAATTTCGTCATTTATAGTGGCGGTGTCAGAATGGGCTGAAATTTGATCGGTTGATCGGAAACCATAATCTTGCCAGGGCCAATTTCGTCATTTTTAGTGACGGTGTAAGAATGGGCCGAAATTTGACAGGCCGATCTTAAACAAAAGTCGCGCCTTGGGCAATTTCGTCATTGGTCGCGACGGTGTCAGAATGGGCTGAAATTTGACAGATTGATCGGAAACGAAAATCGCGCCAGGGGCAATTTCGTCATATATCGCGACGGTGTCGAAATGGGCTGATATTTGACAGGTTGATCGGAAACAAAAGTCGCGCCAGGGGCAATTTCGTCATTTATAGCGACGGCGTCGGAATGGGCTGAAATTTGACAGGTTGATCGGAAACGAAAATCGCGCCAGTGGCAATTTTGTCATTTATCGCGACGGCGTCGGAATGGGCTGAAATTTGACAGGTTGATCGGAAACGAAAATCGCGCCAGTGGCAATTTTGTCATTTATCGCGACGGTGTCGGAATGGGCTGAAATTTGACTGGTTGATCGAAAACAAAAATCGTGCCGGGGAAAATTTAGTCATTTTTCACGACGGTGTCGGAATGGGCAGAAATTTGACAGGTTGATCGTAAACAAAAGTCGCGATAGGGGCAATTTCGTCCTTTGTCGCGATGGCGTCGGAATGGGCTGATATTTGACAGGTTGATCGAAAACGAAAATCGCGCCAGGGGCAATTTCATCATTTATCGCGATGGTGTCGGAATGGGCTAAAATTTAACAGGTTGATCGGAAACAAAAGTCGCGCCAGGGGTAATTTCATCATTTATAGCGGCGGTGTCGAAATGGGCTGAAATTTGACAGGTTGATCGGAAACGAAAATCGTGCCGGGGGCAATTTCGTCATTTATAGTGGCGGTGTCAGAATGGGCTGAAATTTGATCGGTTGATCGGAAACCATAATCTTGCTAGGGCCAATTTCGTCATTTTTCGTGACGGTGTAAGAATGGGCCGAAATTTGACAGGCCGATCTTAAACAAAAGTTGCACCTTGGGCAATTTCGTCATTGGTCGCGACGGTGTCGAAATGGGCTGATATTTGACAGGTTGATCGGAAACAAAAGTAGTGCCAGAGGTAATTTCATCATTTATAGTGACGGTGTCGGAATGGGCTAAAATTCGACAGGTTGATCGGAAACGAAAACTGCGCCAGGGGCAATTTCGTCCTTTGTCGCCCAGCAAATCCCTGACTCCTCGAATACAGTGGGATTTCACACCTGGCGAATCTCGGAATGGCCTGATATTTGACAGGTTGATCGGAAACGAAAATCGCGCCAAGGGTAATTTCGTCATTTATCGCTACGGTGTAGGAATAGGCTGAAATTTAACAGGTTGATCGGAAACAAAAGTCGCGCCAGGGGCAATTTCGTCATTTATAGCGACGCTGTCGGAATGGGCTAAAATTTGACAGGTTGATCGGAAACGAAAATCGCGCCGGGGGCAATTTCGTCATTTATCGCGACTGAGTAGGAATGTGCTGAAATTTAACTGGTTGATCGGAAACAAAAATCGTGCCAGGGGCAATTTCGTCATTTTTCGCGACGGTGTCGGAATGGGCAGAAATTTGACAGGTTGATCTTAAACAAAAGTCGCGCCGGGGCAATTTCGTCATTTGTCGCGACGGCGTTGGAATGGGCTAATATTTGACGGGTTGATCGGAAACGATAATCGCGCCAGGGGCAATTTCGTCATTTATCGCGACTGTGTCGGAATGGGCTGAAATTTGACAGGTTGATCGGAAACAAAAGTCGTGCCAGGGGCAATTTCGTCATTTTTCGCGACGGTGTAGGAATGGACTGAAATTGGACAGGTTGATCTTAAACAAAAGTCGTTCTTGGGGCAATTTCGTCCTTTATCGTTACGGTGCCGAAATGGGCTGAAATTTGACAGGTTGATTGGAATCAAAAGTCGCGCCAGGGGCAATTTCATCATTTATAGCGACGGTGACAGAATGGGCTGAAATTTAACAGGTTGATTGGAAACAAAAGTCGTGCCAGGGGCAATTTCGTCATTTTTCGCGACGGTGTAGGAATGGACTGAAATTGGACAGGTTGATCTTAAACAAAAGTCGTGCTTGGGGCAATTTCGTCCTTTATCGCTACGGTGTCGAAATGGGCCGAAATTTGACAGGTTGATTGGAATCAAAAGTCGCGCCAGGGACAATTTCATCATTTATAGCGACGGTGATGGAATGGGCTGAAATTTGATAGGTTGATCGGAAACAAAAGTCATGCCAGGGGCAATTTCGTCATTTTTCGTGACGGTGTAGGAATGGACTGAAATTGGACAGGTTGATCTTAAACAAAAGTCGTGCTTGGGGCAATTTCGTCCTTTATCGCTACGGTGTCGGAATGGGCTGAAATTTGACAGGTTGATCGAAAATGAAACCCGCGCTAGGGGCAATTTTGTCATTTATTGAGACGATGTCGGAATGGTCTGAAATTTGACAGGCTGATCGGAAACAATAGTGCCGCCAGGGGCAATTTCGTCATTTATAGCGACGGTGTCGGAATGGGCTGAAATTTGACAGGTTGATCGGAAACGCAAACCGCGTCGGGGGCAATTTCGTCATTTTTCGCGACGGTGTCGGAATGGGCTGAAATTTAACAGGTTGATCGGAAACAAAAGTCGCGCCAGGGGCAATTTCGTCATTTATAGCGGCGGTGTAGGAATGGGCTGAAATTTGACAGGTTGATCGGAAACGAAAATCGCGTCGGGGCAATTACGTCATTTATTACGACGGAGTCGGAATGGGCTGAAATTTGACTGGTTGATCGGAAACAAAAATCGTGCCAGGGGCAATTTCGTCATTTTTCGCGACGGTGTCGGAATGGGCGAAAATTTGACAGGTTGATCTTAAACAAAAGTCGCGCCAAGGGCAATTTAGTCATTTGTCGCAACGGCGCCCGAATGGGCTAATATTTGACAGGGTGATCGAAAACGAAAACTGCGCCAGGGGCAATTTCATCATTTATCGCGACGTTTATGGAATGGGTAGAAATTTGACAGGTTGATCATAAGCAAAGATCGTGCCAGGAGCAATTTCGTCATTTTTCGCGATGGTGTAGGAGTGGACTGAAATTTGACAGATTGATCTTAAACAAAAGTCGCGCCAGGGGCAACTTCGTCCTTTGTCGCGACGATGTCGGAATGGGCTGAAATTTGACAGGTTGATCGGAAACAAAAGTCGCGCCAGGGGCAATTTCGTCATTTATAGCGGCGGTGTCGGAATGGTCTGAAATTTGACTGGTTGATTGGAAACAGAAATCGTGCTAGGGGCAATTTCGTCATTTTTCGCGACGGTGTAGGAATGGGCTGAAATTTGGCAGGTTGATCTTAAACAAAAGTCGCGCCAAGGGCAATTTCGTCATTTGTCGTGACGGCGTCGGAATGGGCTGATATTTGACAGGTTGATCGTAGACAAAAGCCGCGCCATTGGCTGAAATTTGACAGGTGATCCGAAATGAAAATCGCGCTAGGGGTAATTTCGTCATTTAACGCGACAGTGTCGGAATGGGTTGAAATTAGACTGGTTGAACGGAAACAAAAATCGTGCCAGGGGCAATTTCGTCATTTTTCGCGGCGGTGTCGGAATGGGCGGAAATTTAACGGTTTGATCTTAAAAAAAAGTCGCGCCAGGGGTAATTTTGTCATTTGTCGCGACGGTGTCGGAATGGGCTGATATTTGATAGGTTGATCGGAAACAAAAGTCGCGCCCGCGGCAATTTCATCATTTTTCGCGACGGTGTCAGAATGGGTTGAAATTTGACAAGTTGATCTTAAACAAAAGTTGTGCCTGGAGCAATTTCATCATTTGTCGCGACGGTGTCGGAGTGGGCTGAAATTTGATAGGTTGATCGGAAACAAAAACTTCGTCAGGGGCAATTTCGTCATTTATCGTGACTGTGTCAGAATGGGTTGAGATTTGACAGGTTGATTGGAATCAAAACTCACGCCAGGGGCAATTTCGTCATTTATAGCGACGGTGACGAAATGGGCTGAAATTTGACAGGTTGATCGGAAACAAAAGTCGTGCGAGGGGCAATTTCGTCATTTTTCACGATGGTGTAGGAATGGGCTGAAATTGGACAGGTAGATCCTAAACAAAAGTCACTCCTGGGGCAATTTCGTCCTTTGTCGCGACATTTTTGGAATGGGCTGAAATTTGACAGGTTGATCGGAAACGAAAACCGCGCCTGGGGCAATTTGGTCATTTATCACGACGGTGTCGAAATGGTCTGAAATTTGACAGGTTGATTGGAAACAAAAGCACCGCCAGGGGCAATTTCGTCATTTATAGCGACGGTGTCGAAATGGGCTGAAATTTGACAGGCTGATCGGAAACGCAGACCGCGTCGGGGCAATTTCGTCATTCATCGCGATGGTGTCGGAATGGGCTGAAATTTAACAGGTTGATCGGAAACAAAAGTCGCGCCAGGGGCAATTTCGTCATTTATAGCGGTGGTGTCGGAATGGGCTGAAATTTGACAGGTTTATCGAAAACAAAAGTCGTACCAGGGGCAATTTCGTCCTTTGTCGCGACGGTGTCGAAATGGGCCTAAATTTGACAGGTTGATCGAAACGAAAACCGCGCCAGGGGCAATTTCGTCATTTATCACGACAGTGTCGGAATGGTCTGAAATTTGACAGGTTGATCGGAAACAAAAGTACCGCCAGGGGCAATTTCGTCATTTATAGCGACTGTGTCGGAATGGGCTGAAATTTGACAGGTTGATCGATAACGCAAACCGCGTCGAGGGCAATTTCATCATTTATCGCGACGGTGTCAGAATGGGCTGAAATTTAATAGGTTGATCGGAAACAAAAGTCGCGCCAGGTGCAATTTCGTCATTTATAGCGGTGGTGTCGGAATGGGCTGAAATTTGACAGGTTGATCGGAAACGAAAACCGCGCAAGGGGCAATTTCGTCATTTATCGCGACGGTGATGGAACGGGCTGAAATTTGACAAGTTGATCGAAAACAAAAATCGTACCAGGAGTAATTTCGTCATTTTTCGCGACAGTATAGGAATGGGCTGAAATTTGACAGGTTGATCTTAAACAAAAGTCACGCCAGGGGCAATTTTGTCATTTATCACGACTGTGTCGGAATGGGCTGAAATTTGACTGGTCGATCGGAAATAAAAATCGTGCCAGGGGCAATTTCATCATTTTTTTCGACGGTGTCGGAATGGGCGGAAATTTGACAGGTTGATCTTAAACAAAAGTTGCGCCAAGGGCAATTACGTCATTTGTCGCGACGGAGTCAGAATGGGCTGAAATTTGACAGGTTGATCGGAAACAAAAACCGCGCCAGGGGCAATTTCGTCATTTATCGCGATGGTGTCGGAATGGCTAAAATTTTACAAGTTGATCGGAAACAAAAGTCGCGCGAAGGTCAATTTCATCATTTATAGCGGCGGTGTCGGAATGGGCTGAAATTTGACAGGTTGATCGGAAACGAAAATCACGCCAGGGGCAATTTCGTCATTTATCGCGACAGTGTTGGAATGGGCTGAAATTTGACAGGTTGATCGGAAACAAAAGTCGCGCCAGGGGTAATTTCTTCATTTTTCGCGACGGTATCAGAATGGGCTGAAATTTGACAGGTTGATCGGAACCGAAAATTGTGCCAGGGGCAATTTCGTCGTTTATCGTGACTGTGTCGGAATGGATTGAAATTTGACAAGTTGATCGGAATCAAAAGTCGCGCCATGGGCAATTTTGTCATTTATAGCGGCTGTGTCGGAATGGGTTGAAATTTGACTGGTTGATCGGAAACAAAATCGTGCCGGGGTAATTTCGTCATTTTTCTCGACGGTGTCGGAATGGGCGGAAATTTGACAGGTTGATCGGAAACGCAAATCGTGCCAGGGGCAATTTCGTCATTTATCGTGACTGTGTTGGAATGGGTTGAAATTTGACAAGTTGATCGGAATCAAAAGTCACGCCATGGGCAATTTTGTCATTTATAGCGACGGTGACGGAATGGGCTGAAATTTGACAGGTTGATCGGAAACAAAAGTCGTGCCAGGGGCAATTTCGTCATTTTTCGCGACGGTGTAGGAATGGGCTTAAATTGGATAGGTTGATCTTAAAAAAAGTCGCGCCTAGGGCAATTTCGTCCTTTGTCGTGACGGCGTCGGAATGGGCTGAAATTTGACAGGTTGATTGCAAACGCAAACCTCGCCAGGGGCAATTTTGTCATTTATCCCGACGGTGTCGGAAAGGGCTGAAATTTGACTGGTTGATCGGAAACAAAAATCGTGTCGGGGGCAATTTCGTCTTTTTTCTCGACGGTGTCGGAATATGCGAAAATTTGACAGGTTGATCTTAAACAAAAGTCGCGCCAGGGGCAATTTTGTCATTTGTCGTGACGGAGTCGGAATGGGCTGATATTTGACAGGTTGATCGGAAACGAAAACCGTGCCAGGGGCAATATCGTCATTTATTACGACAGTGTCAGAATGGGCTGAAATTTAACGGGTTGATCGTAAACAAAAGTCGCGCCAGGGGCAATTTCGTCATTTTTCGCGACGGTATAAGAATGGGCTGAAATTTGATAGGTCGATCAGAACCGAATACTGCGCCAGGGACAAGTTCGTTATTTCTCGCGACTGTGTCGGAATGGGCTGAAATTTGACAGGTTGATCGGAAACAAAAGTCGCGCCAGGGGCAATTTTGTCATTTATAGCGACGGTGTCGGAATGGGCTGAAATTTGACAGGTTGATCGGAAACAAAACTCGTGCCAGGGGCAGTTTTGTCATTTTTCGTGAAGGTATAGGAATGGTCTAAAATTTGACAGGTTGATCTTAAATAAAAGTCGCGCCTGGGGCAATTTTGTCGTTTTTACGACGATCTCAGAATGGTCAAAAATTTGACAGGTTGATCGGAAACGAAAATCACGTCACGGGCAATTTCGTCATCTATCGCGACGGTATCGGAATGGGCTGAAATTTCACAAGTTGATCGGAAACAAAAGTCGCGCCAGGGGCAATTTCTTCATTTTTCGTGGCGGTGTCAGAATCGGCTGAACTTTGACAGGTGGACAAAAATCGAAAATTGCGCTAGGGGCAATTTCGTCATTTTTCACGACGGTGTCGGAATGGGCGGAAATTTGACAGGTTGATCTTAAACAAAAGTCGCGTTAGGGGCAATTTCGTCATTTGTCGCGACGGTGTCGGAACGTGCTAATAATTGACAGGTTGATCGAAAATGAAAATCGCGTCAGGGGCAATTTCGTCATTTATCGGGACTGTGTCGGAATGGGCTGAAATTTGACTGGTTGATCTGAAACAAAAATCGTGCCGAGGGCAATTTCGTCATTTTTCACGATGGTGTCGGAATTGGCGGAAATTTGACACGTTGATCTTAAACAAAAGTCGTGCCAGGGACGGAAATTTGACACGTTGATCTTAAACAAAAGTCGTGCCAGGGGCAATTTCGTCTTTTATCGCGACGGCGTCGGAATGGGCAGATATTTGACAGGTTGATAGGAGACGAAAACTGCGCCAGGGGCAATTTCGTCATTTATCGCGACGGTGTCGGAATGGTCTGAAATTTAACAGGTTGATCGGAAACAAAAGTCGCGCCAAGGGCAATTTTGACATTTTTCACGACGGTGTCAGAATGTGTTGAAATTTGACCGGTTGATCTTAGTCAAAGTTGCGCCTAGCGCAGTTTCGTCATTTATAACGGCATTGTCGGAATGTGCTGAAATTTGACAGGCTGATCGGAAACAAAAATCGTGCTAGGGGCAATTTCGTCATTTTTCGCGACGGTGTAAGAATGGGCTGAAATTTGATAGGTTGATCTTAAACAAAAGTTGCGCCGGGGCAATTTCGTCATTTGTCGCTACAGCGTCGGAATGGGCTGATATTTGACAGGTTGATCGGAAACGAAAATCGCGCCAGGGGAAATTTCGTCATTTATCGCGACGGTGTTGGAATGGGTTGACATTTGACTGGTTGATCGAAAACAAAAATCTTGCTCCAATTTTGTCATTTTTCGTGACGGTGTCGGAATGGGCTGAAATTTGACAGGTTGATCTTAAACAAAAGTAGCGCCAGGGGCAATTTCGTCATTTATCGCGACGACGTTGAAATGGGCTGATATTTGACAGGTTGATCGGAAACGAAAATCGCGCCAGGGGCCATTTCGTCATTTATCGCGATGTTGTCGGAGTGGGCTGAAATTTAACTGGTTGATCGGTAACGAAAACCGCGCCGGGGGCAATTTCGTCATTTATCGCGACGGAGTCGGAATGGGCTGAAATTTGACTGGTTGATCGGAAACAAAAATCGTGCCTGGGCAATTTCGTCATTTTTCACGACGGTGTCGGAATGGGCGGAAATTTGACAGGTTAATCTTAAACAAAAGTCGCGCCAGGGGTAATTTTGTCAGTTGTCGCGACGGCGTCGGAATGGGCTGATATTTGACAGGTTGATCGAAAACGAAAACCATGCCAGGGGCAATTTCATCATTTATCGCGAAGGTGTTGGAATTGGCTGAAATTTGACAGGTTGATCGAAAATAAAAGTCGCGCCACGGGCAATTTCGTCATTTTTCACGACGGTGTCAGAATGTGCTAAAATTTGACAGGTTGAACTTAGTCAAAGTTGCGCCTGGGGCAGTTTTGTCATTTATAGTGGCGATGTCGGAATGGGCTAAAATTTGACAGGCTGATCGGAAACAAAATTCGTGCCAGGGGCAATTTTGTCACTTTTCGCGACGGTGTAGGAATGGACTGAAATTTGATAGGTTGATCTTAAATAAAAGTCACGCCTGTGGTAATTTCGTCATTTATCGCGACGGTGTCGGAATGGGCTGAAATTTGAAAGGTTGATCGAAAACGAAAATTGCGCCAGGGACAATTTCGTCATTTTTCGCGACAGTGTAGAACTGGGCTGAAATTTGACAGGTTGATCTTAAACAAAAGTCGCGCCTGGGGTAATTTCGTCATTTATCGCGACGGTGTCGGAATGGGCTAAAATTTGACAGATTGATCGGAAACGACAACCGCGCCGGGGGCAATTTCTTCATTTATCGCGACGGTGTCCGTATGGACTGAAATTTGACAGGTTGATCGAAAACAAAAGTAGTGCCAGGGGCAATTTCATCATTTATAGCAGAGATGTCGGAATGGGATGAAATTTTACAGGTTGATCGGAAACAAAAATTGCGTCGGGGGCAATTTCGTCATTTATCGTGACGGTGTCGGAATGGGCTGAAATTTGACTGGTTGATCGGAAACAAAAATCGTGCCAGGGGCAATTTCGTCATTTTTCGCGACGATGTCGAAATGGGCGGAAATTTGCCAGGTTGATCTTAAACAAAAGTAGCGCCAGGGGCGATTTCGTCATTTGTCGCGACGACGTCGGAATGGGCTGATATTTGACAGGTTGATCGGAAACGAAAACCGTGCCAGGGGCAATTTCGTCATTTATCGCGACGGTGTCGGAATGGGCTGAAATTTGACAGGTTGCTCGGAAACAAAAGTCGCGCCAGGGGCAATTTCGTCATTTATCGCGACGGTGTCGGAATGGGCTGAAATTTGACAGGTTGCTCGGAAACAAAAGTCGCGCCAGGGGCAATTTCGTCATTTATCGCGACGGTGTCGGAATGGGCTGAAATTTGACAGGTTGCTCGGAAACAAAAGTCGCGCCAGGGGCAATTTCGTCATTTATCGCGACGGTGTCGGAATGGGCTGAAATTTGACAGGTTGCTCGGAAACAAAAGTCGCGCCAGGGGCAATTTCGTCATTTATCGCGACGGTGTCGGAATGGGCTGAAATTTGACAGGTTGCTCGGAAACAAAAGTCGCGCCAGGGGCAATTTCGTCATTTATCGCGACGGTGTCGGAATGGGCTGAAATTTGACAGGTTGCTCGGAAACAAAAGTCGCGCCAGGGGCAATTTCGTCATTTATCGCGACGACGTCGAAATGGGCTGATATTTGACAGGTTGATCGGAAACGAAAATCGCGATAGGGGTAATTTCGTCATTTATCGTGACGTTGTCGAAATGGGATGAAATTTAACTGGTTGATCGGTAACGAAAACCGCGTCGGGGGCAATTTCGTCATTTATCGCGACGGAGTCGGAATGGGCTGAAATTTGATTGGTTGGTCGGAAACAAAAGTAGTGCCAGGGGCAATTTCGTCATTTATAGTTGAGGTGTCAGAATGGGCTGAAATTTGACAGTTTGATCG
>NW_019248118.1:0-1389 GCF_002742605.1 Olea europaea var. sylvestris | reverse complement strand
TTTTTTCCTGCCTTGTGATTCCAAAGGTTTGCTGAGAATTGGCTTTTGCGAATCACCCATTATTCATTCAAGAAATTTTGTTCGGCAGACACACAGACTTTGATAGAGGATAATGCACTATTAGAAAAGGGTTCCAAGGGAGTGGGATCAATCAATATAAGAGAAACGCGTGTAAGAGTTTTGGTTGATGTATTGTGGGTTTAGGGTGGCATGTTCTCTTGCTCAATGCACATGCAACCACATGATTCTGCTTCCAATAATCACCACCAACTTACTTGGATCGCTACATGAAAAAACACCCTGGATTATTCCTTCCCACCACTTTCCAAATTCAACGCATTATGGTGTCATTTTTTCCAGCTCCATTTTCCCTACAGGAAGCCTGTTAGTTTAGATTTAATCAGGATTTGTCTCAACATAAGTGGATAAACATAAATAGATTTCTGTGTTAGGGCAATGTTCTGACATTTGTATCATCAATATGTTTGGGGATGTCTGGTTCATTAAGTGACACAAATTTATATTCTCAAGCAGAGAATTAATCAAAAGAAAAGAAAAGGAAGATAAAGACATAAATATGTTTCCAAATGTTTCAAACATGAATAAATGGCCATACAAAGTGGTGGGCCTTCCGAATATGGTCTAGGGAAAAATTCATAATTAAAATGTTAAGTATCACCCATTTCAATACTAAGAACAAAGGTTTCAAATATCAAAAATCAGAGATATATTAACTTTTATTTATGATTTAATTAATTAATTAAATATATTAAAATCACAGATCTCTATAATTTGGTCAAAATTAACGACTTAGTTAGTCACATATTATTTTTCGATCATAAATCAAAATTTTTATATGTTGCAAATTATTTTATGGTCATAATTAAAAAATTTTACAAGTTACAATTTGTTCATCAGTCATAAATCAAAAACTCATAAGTCACGATTTATTTATCGATCACAAATCACGGATACAATAAGTCACAACTTATTATACAGTCACAAACTATCAAAATATTGATCACAAATTAACAATTTTTTTGGTCACAAATTATGTCTTAGTCACAATTTATCTTTTTCATTGATCACATGTTATTTATTGATCATATATTAACCAATTTAATGGTCAGAATCAACTAAATTATTTGTGATCACCACTAACACTCATGGCCACCACACCAATTTAGTTGGTTACAAACCTCGTTATACAACCCTATCCGACCACCCACCACCACCATCAGCAGCAGATGTGCCATCGCTACCATAGTCTCACCAACATCAGGGTTAACACCATTAGCATCGCCGCCTGTGCCAAGAATCACAACTAGGAGTGTCAATGAGTCGAACCAAGTCGAAGCTCCCTGCTCGAATTTTGTTACGTCGAGCTTT
>NW_019248117.1:0-1389 GCF_002742605.1 Olea europaea var. sylvestris | reverse complement strand
CCCAATCCTTATCCTTCTTTGTCAACACGATAAGTGGCAGTCCAATTTCTGAGTAGTCTTTCACAAATCTTCGATAGTAATTGTATAACCTAAGAAATGAACGTACATCATGTACAGTTTTTGGTGGTTGCCAATCTTTGATGGTTGTAACCTTCTTTGAATGCATGCGGATTTTACCCTATTCAATGATGTGACCCAAGAAACTGATAGATGTCTGAGCAAATGAGCATTTAGACGGCTTGCCATAGAGTTCATTCTCCTGTAGCCGATTAAAAACTTGTCTCACATGCTGGACATGTTCCTCTAATGTCTCGCTGTAGATTACCATGTCGTCCAAGTACACCACGACAAAATCATCTAAAAACCCCTAAAGTACCTGATTCATCATAGTATAAAATGTCGCTGGAGCATTTGTCAAACTAAAAGGCATCACTTTAAATTCAAAGGCTCCATATCCGGTTACCACCGTAGTCTTTGCTTCGTCTCCCTCCTTGATCCGAACTTGCCAGTATCTGGACATAAGATCAATTTTTGTGTAATACTTCACTCAACTCAATCGATCGAAGCAATCCGCAACCAGTGGAATATGATAGCTATTATTTACAGTAATCTTGTTCAAAGCTCGATAGTCGCAGCACATCCTAAGAGAACCATCGGCTTTTTTCTGAAACAATACAAGAGCTCTGTATGGCAACTTCGCCGACACAATAATTCCACTCTCCAACATTTCTCCTAATTGCTTCCTAAGCTCTTCAAACTCAGGCTGAGACATACGGTATGGTACCTTGGCAGGAGTTTTGGCGCCTGGAATAAGTTCAATCTCATGATCAATCGTCCTCCTTAGTGGCAATTTCTTTGGTAATTCGTCCGGCTTGATGTACTCAAATTCCTGAATAAGTCTTTTAACGGGTTTTGGAATAGGACCATTCACCTCTTCGATCTCCTCTAATCGAAGAGTGCACAAAAAAGAAGGTTCATTTCTCTTAAAACCCATGCTAAATTGCATGGCTGAGATACTCTTCTCGTCCATCCTCCCAACCTGTGTAGGGATGACACACAGCTCATTACCCATCATCATTAACGAATCGAAATATGGTAACACTGTTGTCTTAGTATCCCGAAGAAATTCCAATCCCAGAATTAGTTTGAAATCATCCATATGAACTGCAAATAAATGTGTCCTTCCCTCGAAAGGACCTGCTTTGATCAACACCAATTTCGCTACTCCAGCTATTGGTTGAGCAGCGGAGTTGATTGCTTTGACTTTTCCACTACCCTTTTCCAGAACAAGTCCAAGCCGCTCTACTTCGGTACATGCAAGGTAGTTGTGGGTAGCACCAGTATCCACTATAGCCCTGATTGTCTTCTCATTGATTTTTACATCAATGT
>NW_019248116.1:0-1389 GCF_002742605.1 Olea europaea var. sylvestris | reverse complement strand
TTTTTTTTTTTTTTTTTTTTTTTTTTTTATGCAAACGGCGTCGTTTTCACTCGAGAGATGAAAAAAAATTGCTACAGTGTGTGAAAATGGAAAAATCTACTGTTTTTTCTATAGTAGTGATAACATTGCCATTTTTATATAGTAGTGATATATATTTTTTTTGTTGGCTTATGTGTTAGTAGATAGTCTTACTCGAAAAGAATAAGAGTTTAAGTTTGGGGATAAAAATCAACTTGAATAACTAATATTAATCGAAATGTATGCCCTTAATTGAAGGGTACATAGATATGATCAAGTTTGGTGATGCCCCTATTCTACCTCCTACATCGACAAATGATGTGAGATTATCAAATCCTTTCAAGGTTTTAAGAATTTTCTTCATTATGAAGGTTGAATGATTTGACGTTGCTTCATTCAAAATCTTGTTAAATATTGGATTTGTGGCCGGGTACTCAATTGCGTTCATTTTCGATATGCTTTGTTAAATGGAATTCCACCTTCAAGAATTGCATCTTATAGGCTGTACCTATAATTAAAGTGATTAGATAAATTTATTTCCTAGAAAATTGTTATTCATTTAATTGAACAATATTAAAGAAGAGAGACATATAAAAAAAATTAAATGCATACAAGTATGGATGAGTGTCATATAGTTTTCAACAATTTAGCAAGAAAGCAAGATTATGTAATAAATCCTGCAAGTTTGACAGATTATCTTTTTGATAAGTGTTGGTTTATTATATGACAAATGCACTGATCTATAGAGCATATATCAGATAACCATTGACCATTTGATGCTTTATAATGTTTAGGGAGATATTTGATTGTTCAAAAGCTTTTCGAGTCGAGCTATTATTAGCATGTTTGACTAAGCTTAAAAAGTTACTTTAACGTAAAAATAAATATTTTAATAATCAATTCAAACATGTTTGTGGACTTATTGGGCTGGGTGTATGGGCCAATACAATCTTTTTCTACATGCGTTTACAGAGTTTTCTTGTAAGAAAATTAGGCCCATGTGGTCTGCCTTGGTCCCTTACATCTGGGCCAAACTGGGATGTGGTTGTGTCCGGGCCTTGGGCACATGTCCAAAGCAATTCGAGTTGCACCAACTACTAGTCTAATACGTTTTGACACTCCTTATATGGCCGAGTAGTATCAAAATCTCTTGCAAAAATTGTCACCAATTTTTAATAGGGCAACTTACAAAAATACCTCTAAAATTAGATGTGTTTTAAAAAATCATATGAAAAGTATTTTGGAAGTAAAAAATACTTTGTAAAGTTAAGTGTCACTTTTTTACATACATATTTAAAAAGTGATGTACAAATTAAAAATTGATGCTTGTCACTTAAAAAAAGTGACAAAAATTCAAAAAATGTAACAAAC
>NW_019248115.1:0-1389 GCF_002742605.1 Olea europaea var. sylvestris | reverse complement strand
CATTTGGCGCGACGGTGTCGGAATGGGCCGAAATTTGGAAGGTTGATCGGAAACGGCCCGCGAAATTGGACTTGGGGCACAGAGCCGGGATCACGGGATTTTAGCCAAATCCTTCATTTGGGCCTCCAAATAATTAATTTCTTTCATAACTGTGTCAGGTTGAAAAGGTGCTGGACAGAAAATTAACAAAGAAAAACTGCACCAGGGGCAATTTTGTAATTTGTGCGAAGGTGTCAGAATGGGCCAAAATTTGGCTGGTTGATTGGAAACGGCCCGCGAGATTGGACTCGAGGCACAGACCTGGGATCACGAGATTTTAGCCAAATTCCTTCGTTTGGGCCTCCGAATAATTAATTTCCTCATTAATTATGTCAGGTTGAAGAGGTATTGGACAGAAAATTAACAAAGAAAAACAGCACCAGGGGCAACTTTATCATTTGGCGCGACGGTGTCGGAATGGGCTGAAATTTGGTAGGTTGATTGGAAACGGCCCGGGAAATTGGACTCGGGGCACAGACCCGGAATCACGAGATTTTGGCCAAATTCCATCGTTTGGGCCTCTGAATAATTAATTTCCTTATTAATTATGTGAGGTTGAAGAAGTGTTGGATAGAAAATTAACAAAGAAAAACCACACCGGGGTTAATTTTGTCATTTGGCACGATGGTGTCAGAATGGGCCGAAATTTTGCAGGTTGATTGGAAACGGCCCACGAAATTGGACTCGGGGCACAGACCCTAGATCACGGGATTTTAGCCAAATTCTTTCGTTGGGGCCTCTGAATAATTAATTTCCTTATTAATTATGTTAGGTTGAAGAAATGTTGGATAGCAAATTAACAAAGATAAACCGCACCAAGGCCAATTTTGTCATTTAGCGCGATGGTGTCGAAATGGGTCAAAATTTGGCAGGTTGATCGAAAACGGCCCGCAAAATTGGACTCGAGGCACAGATCCGGTATCACAGGATTTTAGCCAAATTCCTTTGTTTGGGCCTTCAAATAATTAATTTTCTTATTAATTATGTCAGGTTGGAGAAGTGTTGGACCGAAAATTAACAAAGCAAAACCGCACCATGGGCAATTTTGTCATTTTGCGCGATGGTTTTGGAGTGGGCCAAAATTTGGCAGGTTGATTGGAAACGGCTCGCGAAATTGGACTCGGGGCACAGACCCAGGATCACGGGATTTTAGCCAAATTCCTTCATTTGGGCCTCTGGATAATTAATTTCCATATTAATTATGTTAGATTGAAGAAGTGTTGGACAGAAAATTAACAAAGATAAATCGCAACAGGGCAATTTTGCCAGTTGGCACGACGGCGTCGTAATGGGCCGAAATTTGGATGGTTGATTGGAAACGGCTCGCGAAATTGGACTCGGGGCACAAAA
>NW_019248114.1:0-1389 GCF_002742605.1 Olea europaea var. sylvestris | reverse complement strand
TCAGTGCATAGTTTAGCAAATGCAACTTCATTTTTCTACTATCTCCTTTATTACATTCTTTAAGGAACTCCTTAATCTCTGCCCTCCAATCTATTGCATTTCCATCTTGTATGCAATGAATTTCAATCGTTCTCGCCCTTCTTTGGATCACAGGCAATATAGTTCCATACTCACAAGTAGACTTCCAATTTAAAACCTTTGAGTACCCTGAGGCCATCTGGGCCAACTCATTTGCCACGTCATTATATATCCTATTAACGCATTGAAGTTCTACTCGGTCGAGTTCTTCTAACAACTCTTGGGCGATTTCATATTGACTCATGATGGAATCATTTTGGCATTTAAAATCACCAATCAATTGGTGAATTACCAATTGAGAATCACCTCTAATGATTACATTCTTTACCCCCATATCTATCATTAGTTCTAGGCCCACGATTAAGGCTTCATATTCGGCCTGATTGTTGGTGCACATCCTATCCAAAGTGAATGTGAACTTGTAGCAAATCCCTAAAGGGTTTATCAATGCTACTCCTACTTCTGCACCTTTAGAGGTTTTTGACCCATCGAAATACAACACCCAAGGTTTTAGTTCAAACGAATTGATTTCTAATTCAATTTCTTCAGGCATGTCAAGGCATGGATGATCGGTTAGAAAATTAGCCAAAGCCTGATTTTTGACTACCTTTTGGGGTATGTATTGTATTTCGAATTTTGATGAAGCTAACGTCCAAAGGCCTACCCTTTGGTGTAAAATAGGGCGAGAGAACATATACTTAATCAAATTTACTCTAGAAATCAAATAAACGGTTACGGACCGTAAATAAGCCCTTAATTTTGTACATGTGAAATACAATGCAAGACATAATTTTTCGATAACAGAGTAATTACATTCACATTTTGTTAACCGTCTACTCAAGTAGTAAATCGCTCTCTCTTTACCAAATTGGTCTTCTTGCGCGACCATTCCAGCTATTGATTCTTTTTTAGCCAATACATACACTTTCATTGGCCGTCCTTGGATTGATGACACCAACACTGGTGGACTTGATAAATATGTCTTCAGGCTTTCAAAAGCCTTTTGATGTTCTTCTTTTTAGACGAATTCGTCCTGATTTTTCAGCTTTAAAAGTGGCGAAAAGACTTTAGTTCACCCTGCACAGTTAGAAATAAAGCGTCTTAAAAAGTTTACTTGGCCTAGAAACCTTTGCAATTCTTTTTTGTTGCTAGGTGGTTTGGCCTCTAAAATGGCATTTGCTTTATTTTTATCAAGTTCAATCCATTTTTTGTGTACCAAGAAATCAAGAAGTTCCCTGCATTAACACCAAATGCATATTTCAAGAGATTCAACTTTAGCTTATATTGCTTCATTCGCTCAAATGAACATCT
>NW_019248113.1:0-1389 GCF_002742605.1 Olea europaea var. sylvestris | reverse complement strand
GATAATACGTGCATAATTGCACCTTGGCGCGCCTCAGCGGTCAAGGACCAAATAAGGCGCCAAGCCACTTTGCTTGGTATTTTAGCCGAGCATCACGCCTAGACGCGCCTTAGCATCACCTTTTAGAACACTGGTTGTGTGTCTTCCTTCAAGGATAAACGTAAATTTATAAATTATAGATTCTCCAAGACATGTGTTGCTTCAAAAGCACTTTGTATTTTATTACTAGTTCGTCAAGAGCAATATATCAATATTCATCTGGATATTGAAATGGTAGTGTCATGTTCTTTAAGAGCAATAACGGATTATTATTTAAAATAATAAAATTGTAGAAAAATTTACTTTTTAGAAGTAAAAATATAATTTATGTTTGATCATATTTAATCGTGCTCTTCAGAAAACAAAAATATATCACTAGAGTATATGTAAATAATAGTACCTTACTTCAGAAGCAATATTGCATTTTATTATTGTTTTTCAAGAGCAAAAGGACAATATTATTCTGAAATATTAAAAATTATAATATCATGCTCTTTAGGAGCAATAATATATTATTGTTTAGAATGATAAATCATGTAATGGTTTACCATTTAGGAGTAAAAACATAATTTATGTTAGTTCTATACTGTTATGCTCTTTAAGGGCAAGTAAAATTTAACTAAAATACTAATGAGAATTATAATGTGCTACTCCAGTAGTACGTTATATTTTATTGTACATTTTCAAGAGTAATATGTTAATATTTTTTTAAAGTATTACAATTTATAATTTATGTTTGTCAGAAGCAAAAAAATTCTTTTGGAATATTAATTGTAATGTTGTGCTATTTCATGAACAACAGTATGATAGATTATCAATTTTAAGTTCATAATGGAGTGTCTAAAAATATTAATTACCATACACATATAATATGATACAAAAAATAATTGCCAAATATGAACTTATATATAAAAATTAATTACAAAACATATATTATGAAAAATGATATTCATATATACAAGTAAACAAAATTAACTAAATATTTTACCAACAAGCAAAGAATACCAAACATGCATGTAAACTCTAGATATATTGAAATGAAAAGTAGAATTAAAGATAAAACTAATATGTGACAGAATGAAAAGGTGTAATTAATACGTGAATAACATGTGGCAGAATTGATTTGTATGAATCAAATTGCATGTGGTAGATCATGAATTGATATGTATTTAGATTACACATACAAACGTGAATTAGAATTAATATGCATACAAACGAAAATAAGAAAAGAAGAGGCAAGCTCGTTACGATGTCGAAAGAATTCACCTGTCACAAAATCAATTTTGGTATATGTGACAGATGATTATGCTTATAAAAATTATTACGTTCTAAAAAATTTACTTTAATTTT
>NW_019248112.1:0-1389 GCF_002742605.1 Olea europaea var. sylvestris | reverse complement strand
CACTAACACTCAAATAATTATCCATGTGGAATCTCTCGACGGGTCTCCAATTCTTAGTTCTATAACAAAATATCCATGTATTCATTCAAGTGTCACCACACTTTAGTTTGTGATATCGGCCATTACATCACAAGTAAGAACTACCACATGTGATGGTCTATCCATAATAAAGATATCCGTATCACGTCATTACTTATGACTACGGATGATTTAAGATTCAATCATATGTAATTTGTATCTCACAATCATAACTCCTTGTGATTAACAAATTACTAAGATTTGAATCTACGGATTCTACTATTTAATTCAACTGAATATTAATTAATTAAATAATAGATCTATCATAAAGCACATCAACTATTTATTAAAAGGTGTTTATGTCCAAAGTCGATTAGACCTAGGGCATAACACTTGTAGAAGGTTGTCTATGTGGTGGGTGTGGGGGTGTGGAGGAGTCTAATTAATGATAACGGGCATTGCAATCCCTAACGTTTTGGGTTAGTGATAGTCATTCTCTGCTCACAATTTTTAGAATATTGTAACCATTGCCCCAATTTTTACTTTGTCTCGAGTTTTTGGTTACAATCTTTATTTCTTGGTAGTGGTTGACGATGTTTCAATTTGTACACAAGATCTTTTAATGATTCAATCTAACCAAAGAAAAAAGCAATGAAACAATTATACTAAATAAATGAATTATTTGCTAGCATTTCACCCAGCCAATTCTTTAGGTTTTTTACGGGATTCATCTTTAAACACATTCCAATAAAACAGTGGCATTGAAATGATATATAACAGCATAATAATCATATAAGATTTCATAGTTAATAGTAAAGTGTGTGAAAACAAGAGTATTCAGAAAACTTTCGTGCAAATTTGTGTTTGACACACTTTGTTTCAAAATCCATATATTCTAAAATAGAAATATGGTAAAGATGAATCTTGCTCTCAAACAACCATTCATTTCGCCCAGTATGACATCGTTTTGTTATCGTGCATTATCTGACTACTTCAACCATTCATTTCGCCCAGTATGACATCGTTTTGTTATCGTGCATTATCTGACTACTTCTATAGTAATAAAGATATGACTTTTAAGAACTTCTCAGTATAGTGCATGTGACAATTTCTGTCTCTTTATATGGTTCTATAAAAAGCAAGCCTACAGCTGCCACAGATGAATGAGCTGCCGTTGATTTATCAAAAGCAGCGAAGAAAAAGGTTTTCTAAAGAGTGAGTTTAATGACACTAAGGATTCTTCAGTAACTGCCCCCCTGGCAACCATTGCACTGAATGGACGTCTAATCAACCACTTGTTTTGGCCATACCCATCACCGCCACATGTGTTTACAGCTTATCAGGTGGGTCAAAGTCGATTTTTTTTTTTTT
>NW_019248111.1:0-1389 GCF_002742605.1 Olea europaea var. sylvestris | reverse complement strand
TTTTAATTCTTTAATTTCATCCCTCAACTCTTGAACTTGAGTTTGCAAGTTATGATTGTGCACCAAAGCATTCAACTTTGAAGAAGACGCACCGAAACCAAGACCTCTTACCCGTCCTAGACATTCTGGATCAAGTAGTTTTGCAACACCATCACTTTCAAGTAAGTGTTTGCTTGGAGAGGAAACGGCCTCTGAATATGCTTTTATTTTATTTTGATATGAGGAAATACATTAATGAGCTAAAATTACGTAATATAAGCTTTGAATGATAAAAAAATTATTAAAAGCAATATTTTTACCAATGTTTTCCCAACTGATTCATTAATAGGTTCACCATTCTCTCGTTATCGAATCAGGATCTTCACTTTCAGCACGCTGCATTTTACACATTTCATGGGTGGTAGTTTGTATAACATTTATAATTTTTCAAACAAATTTAACTTTAATTTAACAATTGTTTACCATTTCAGCTTCTAAGCGAGTAAAGCCCTTTCTACTTGTTGTATGCATCATGGTTTGACTTGCTCTCATCTTTTTGAATCTTTCATTCTTTTCCTACAAAATCATTTATGCACGCTGTAATAGGCATAAATGTTGTGGCGAATATATAACAGATGCAGTAAGCAATATGTTGCAAGGCACAATCAATATACAAAAGCAATGAAATCTTACCTTATATGGTTGAGAATTGTGTTCTTTGACAAATGCTTGCTATTCTTCCATTGATTCAACATTATCGGGCTTGATGAGAGCAGTAGCTTGTGTCATGCCAATTGTTTTTCCTTTGTTATTGATTGCTTTAAGCAAATTACATCGATGATTTCGCCAAATTTTTCCTATTTTTTGCATGATGTATTTTCTATGACAAGCATTGACATCCAAATTTGCTGCATCAAAGTACACAATATTAATAGTAATTTAATTTAAATTATATAAGAGACGTGACATTTATATTACATGCACATGCTCCCATATGTCATCAAGAAATTCTTTGCTGATATCTTTCCAATTTTTCCATGTAATTGGTATAAGTTCTCTAGTTGTGGTCCCAATAAATGATGACAACTTATTTGAACCCTTACAAATTGGTTGTCCTCTTTCATTAAACTCTACTGGTAACTTCCACATTTTCTCTTGTTGAGATAATTCAATTTTGCTTGACCCCTTCCCTTCTTTTTGTTTTCAGTAGTACTAGCACTATTAGGCAACCCTTCTACCACATCATTTTCATGTACATCTAGAACAGAATTAGAACCTCCTTCTGATAGTCTTATCCCTTCATTCCCTTCTCTTGTGGTAGCAACAATTGAAGCTTTATTTTTGTAGCTTTTTTTGATTTCTTATTAGCCTTGATTAGATGACTGTATTGAACAAAAAAAGAAAAAAAAA
>NW_019248110.1:0-1389 GCF_002742605.1 Olea europaea var. sylvestris | reverse complement strand
GTTCAATCCAAAACGGTCGCTACATTTCCAAAGAGTACTTATGGGCCCGAAACGGACACCGTGTGCAAAAGTTACGCTCAATTTTTCGTACGCCGACTCTCCAAACGTTCCAAATATGCAAGTGCTCATTCTTTAGAAAAAAAGACAAAATCCCTCGTACGTCACCACAAAGTCTTGAGTTCAATCCAAAACTGTCGCTACATTTCCAAAAAGTACTTATGGGCCCGAAACGGACACCGTGTGCAAAAGTTACGCTCAATTCTTCGTACGCCGACTATCCAAGCGTTCTAAATACACAAGCGCTCATTCTTTCGAAAAATGGTCGAAATCCCTCAAACGTCACGACGAAGTCTTAAGTTCAATCCAAAACGGTCGCTCCATTTCCAAAAAGTACTTGAGGGCCCGAAACGGACACCGTGTGCAAAAGTTACGCTCAATTCTTCGTACGCCGACTCTCCAGGCGTTCCAAATATGTAAATGCTCATTCTTTCGAAAAATGGTCGAAATCCCACATACGTCATGACGAAGTCTTAAGTTCAATCCACGGTCGCTACATTTCCAAAAAAGTAGTTATGGGCCCGAAACGGACAGCGTGTGCAAAAGTTACTCTCAATTCTTCGTACGCCGACTATCCAAGCGTTCGAAATATGCAAGTACTCATTCTTTTGAAAAATTGCTAAAATCCCTCATACGTCACGACGTAGTTATGAGTTCAATCCAAAACGGTCGCTACATTTTCGAAAAGTACTTATGGGCCCAAAACGGACACCGTGTGCAAAAGTTACGCTCAATTCTCCGTACGCCGACTCTCCAAGCGTTCCAAATATGCAACTGCTCATTCTTTCAAAAAAGGGCCGGAATCCCTCATACGTCATGACGAAGTCTTCAGTTCAATCCAAAACGGTCGCTACATTTCAAAAAAGTACTTATGGGCCCGAAACGGACACTGTGTGCAAAAGTTACGCTGAATTCTTCGTACGCCGACTCTCCAAGCGTTCCAAATATGCAAGTGCTCATTCTTTAGAAAAAAAGATGAAATCCCTCGTACGTCATGATGAAGTCTTGAGTTCAATCCAAAACTGTCGCTACATTTCCAAAAAGTACTGATGGGCCAAAAACGGACACCGTGTGCAAAAGTTACGCTCAATTTTTCGTATGCCGACTCTCGAGGCGTTCCAAATTTGTAAATGCTCATTCTTTAGAAAAATGGCCGAAATCCCACATACGTCACGACGAAGTCTTAAGTTCAATCCAAATCGATCGCTACATTTCCAAAAAAGTGGTTATGGGCCCGAAACGGACACCATGTGCAAAAGTTACTCTCAATTCTTCGTACGCCGACTATCCAAGCGTTCGAAATATGCAAGTACTCATTCTTTCGAAAAATTG
>NW_019248109.1:0-1389 GCF_002742605.1 Olea europaea var. sylvestris | reverse complement strand
GAACCGAATGAAACCAAAGTTTCATGTTCGATTTTGAATTAGAGACGTTCACTGTCCAAATCGTGACATTAGAATCGTTGAGTCCATTACTACTAAATTTTCGGAGAATGATTTAGGTGATAATGAGACTTCTACATTGAGAGAGCTTTTCAATTTTTCTAATAACAATTGAGTCAGTTTCTAAGCCACAAGTTAGAATATCACATAAGGAAAGGAGGTCTGCACTGCTCAGTGATTACATTACATATTTATTGGAGAGTGATTTTAATATTGGGCATATTTTTTATCCTATTACTTATAATCAAGTATTGACAAGTCCTGAGGCAGATAAATCCTATGGAAAATGAAATGAATTCCATGGAACAGAATAAAGTTTGGGAACTAGTTGAACTTTCTCCAGGTGCTAAAGCTATAGATAATATGTGGATTTTCAAAAGTAAATTGGATTCAAAAGAAAATGTTGAACAAATGAAAGTAAGATTGATTGCAAAAGGGTTCACCTGTTTTGACGAAAGATTCCTTTCGAATTATTATAGCACTTATGACACACTATAATTTGGAGCTTCATCAGATGGATGTTAATATAGCTTTTCTGAATGGAGATATTTTAGAAAAGATTTATATGAGACAACCTGAAGGTTTGTTGTGAAAGAAAAAGAAAATTTGGTATACAAGTTAAACAAATCATTTTATGGCTTCAAACAAGCATCACGACAGCGATATTTGAAATTTGACGAGGTTGTGACTTCTCTTAGTTTTGTAAAAAATATAGTCAATCAATGCATTTATCTCATAATTAGTGGGAGAAATTTTATTTTTCTTATGCTATATGTTGATGATATTTTGCTTGCTAGTAGTGACATGGGGTTGCTTCATGAGACAAATAGAATGTTGTCTGCTAACTTTGAAATGAAAGCTCTTGGCGAAGCTTCTTATGTACTTGGTATTGAAATACATCGTGATAGAAATCGTGGCTTGTTAGGACTTTCTCAGAAGGCTTATATACGACGTATTCTAGAAATGTTCAATGTGCAGAATTGTGCACCTAGTGATGTACATGACCCCTCCTTCACTGCTGCTATACTATACTCGACGATGGCTCCATACTGATACAATACCCTACCGGATGGCTTAACGCTATGAGCTACTTGAGTATCATAAAAGGGGGTAAGTTTAACAAAGCTCAATGTCCAAAGAATGAGCTAGAAAAGAAATCTGTGAAGATGATACCATATGCTAGTGCTATGGAGAGTTTGATGTATGCTCAAGTTTGCACCAGACCAGATATAACCAATGCAGTAAGCGTCCTTAGTAGGTTTCAGTCAAATCTAGAACAAGAGCATTGGAAAGCAGTTAAGAAAGTTATGAGATATTTGAAGAAAACTGAAA
>NW_019248108.1:129240-133845 GCF_002742605.1 Olea europaea var. sylvestris | reverse complement strand
ACGAGTACTAAAAGAAGCGTTTAAGTTTAAACTAAGAAATCGAAATTACATATTCTCTGTTTGAGAGTGTTTGATTCGGGGTCCTTTTTCTCTATGTCTTCTCTTCCTTTTATATTCCCTTGATTATTTTTTCGTGACAAACCGCTCAGAAACTACTTGATTGCTGTATAACTACCCACTTTCTTTATGGTGGCTAACTTGTCGTAGAACTGCCGTCTCTAACTATTGCCATTACTCTTTGTCGTTCAACCGCCTTCAACTGGGTTCCTTGAATCTTGGAATATGATAAGATCACTCAATAACTGCTTCAACAACTGCTATTCTGGATAACCATAATATTTTATGCTTGCTAAGATCCTTGGCGATTTGAAGGTTCGAGCAAGAACGGGGCCATCGCTCTGGGCGGCCGTAAGGTACTCCATTCGTTCAGATTCTGGGCATCTTGCAAGTTTGGGCGATGATGTTACCGTGTTCGTGGGCTTTCATCGCATTCCTCAATAATCCTGTTTGGACCTTTATCCTGGACTCCCCAATTGGGTTTCGCTCTTTGGGCTGCACTTTTAGTGTGTCAACAATTACCCTCTAATATGACATAATTAATACCAATTATTAATTTTTGCCATATTCACTTTGTATTTTTCACAATATTTGAAATTTTCAAGAATTTCAATCATTATTTCCTTCTACAACCTGAAAAGGTGTAACATTACAAACCCTTATAAACCCAAAAGACATGCCATTTCATCGCACCACTAAACCACGTCTCTATATTTCGTGCCTCCTCCTCGCTATTTTACTGTTCATCTTCTTGCTTCTCTACTACGTTTCTCAGGCAAACCTTATCAAAACTGTACTTTGTTTCCAATGGCGACTTCACAAACTCAATCTGATGATTATTTTAGTTTCGAAGATTTCCAAAAAATCCTTACTAGGCCGTATGTAAATCCAAACTTCCTTGCACAAGCTAATGCTAACCTCAATGAATTCTATCTGGGTCCATCGTTTAATAATGCCGAAGCCGTTGGACAAGTGGCAGTGGATCAGCTGTTTCCTTGCACTCAAGGTCCTCCGTTCCTGAACTTCTTGCCATTGAGGCAGATTAGCGAAAAAGGTATTCGCACTTGGCCCAAAATTGATGTTATTTTTCGTAGATGGCATGCATGTCTTGTGAATCAGGGCCCCACCAAGGTGATTTTTGATCGTGCTAGGATTTCAGATTTATTAGAAATTACTCTTCAACCCCCAATTTTTGACCTAGTGCTTTTTCCTAGTGCTTTGAGTTTTTGGTCTTCTGAGTATAACACCTTCGTTTTCTCTCTTGGTCCCATGTCTATTACTTTAAGGAATGTTGGAGCCCTAGTAAATCTTCCGCCTTTGTGCGATACCATCTTTCATGGTATCTTGATTTCCAGTGTTGCCCCAAAATTTGATAAGAAACTTACTGAGTCCTATTCAAGCCTGCAAGGCTTTTATAATCACTCAAGCGTTGAACCTTCACATGCTGAGGGTGTGGCCTTTCTTCAGATTTGGCTCTGTAAATATATTATTTGCGTGCCAAGTATGAAACCTTTTATGAGCTACTTACCTATAGCGCATGAATTGGCGCGTGGTAGACCTTTGAACTTATGTTCCTTCTTTTTAGCCGCCCTTTATAGAGGCATGGCTTCCCTTCAGTTTCAACTGAAGAATGGTGCATCTCCCACTAGTAGTGGCCCCCTTTAGTTCACTCAACTGTGGTTGAGAGCATATTTTCCACCACTTGGTGCTCCATCCATTTCTCTTCGTTCTGCTAGCTGTTATGGGCTAGCCATTTATTCACTGACCCCTGTAAATATGTCCAGTAGGGACATTTTTTCATTCTTTTATACCTTAAATTTGATTCCTTCTTTCTTTCCTTTTCCTACTCACTTGAGTCCAGATTATGTGCAACCTCCATCCACCCTAGACAGTGCGAGTACCTCTCTGCTTGTTTGGGTTCAGTTTTTGATTGGGAGGGAATTGTTCCACGTTATCTTAATTGGAACCAATGCCAAAGCTGGGGTTGAAATATATGCTTCCCAATTTTTTGCTCGCCAACTTGATTTTGGCCAAATTTGGCTTGTTCCTCCTTGTTACTCCAAAAATTTGACAGATTGCTTTCACACTATCAATAAAGTAGAGGCACAAGCTATAGATGCTCACAACATTCTTTTGACGAGCAAATTTTCATTAGCCCCTTTCAATTCTAGTTGTACTATCCATCCTCTTTTTGAACAGCTTTGACCATCAGTAAAATGCCAATTGTTTGTAACTCATGCTAATCGTGCCTTTCATTTATTGGACCAGCCAGACACTCCCTCTACTTCTCCTATTTTGGTCACCCCTGTGTCCAGTAGGAATCTTTCCTCCCCTGCTCGCGCTAAACATTCTATCCATCCATCTGCTTCTCTACCTGCCAAGGCTACTGCAGCTAAAGGTGCTTTAAGCCGCAAACGGCCAGTTTCAGCATCTCCCATTTTGCATGATGATAATGATGAAGATGATGACGCTCCGCTCATCCTTAGGAGAAAGGTAATTGAATTTGTTTATTCACAAACATACTTTTCTATGTACTAATGATTTACCTGAATTCCTCAGAAAAGTTCAGCCTCTCCTTCGAAGGCTTTGATTTTGGCAGCCCCTACTCCATCATCTTCTGCTGAAGCTGCTTCGTCCAAATCAGCTGATGAAGGTATTATGCTTAAAGAGAAACCTTTAGTCCCGGAACCTTTATCACTACTAGTAGAAAGGCCACCTTCTTCCCAGGGCGCCGACCCCCCAAACGTCAAACCAGAAGGTAATACATATTTTGATGTTTTACCTTTGTTTGTGTTACTGGTTTCTGATTCGTTGCTTCTTGAATGATGTAGAGGCTTCCATGGGCTTGTCCGTTGTGGCAGAGTCTTCTCGCCCAGATAAGGGAAAGTCCCCACAGGTGGTGGAGCCAATTGGTGATATGCCTGAACTTCCCAAGATTGCTGATGAGGTAGTCTTTTGCTTCACTTTCATTTTTGCTTCGTTTATTGTAGTGAAAGTCCTCAATGTTGGCATTTTTCTTTGTAGGATGTTGATGACATTGTGCGTTCCATCCAGGACTTGTTTACTTCCTGAGGGCAAGTCAAGACGTCTCGTCCTACTTCAACCAGTTATCCTTCTGCTTCTTCAGAGGAAAATATGAAGTTTCTCAAGCAGTCGGTATTTGAGTACGTGTCTTTCACGGACATGGATATCGGCCAGGCTAGTGCTACTAAACATAAGGATAAGCTTGAACTGTTAAGTACGAAATTGGTGCAAGCACTTACACTTCCGTCGCTCAATATTTCTGCTGACTTTAAAGCGACGTTGAAGGTTGTTCACTCTGACATCCTCTCTTTGTTAGCCAAAAATGTTGAACTGAAAGCCAGGAGTATCAATATCTTCGTGCTGCATCTGAAAGAGAGTCTTTGCTTCTAGAGATTAACAAAGCTGAGGATGAATTAAAAGAAATCTCTTCTGACGTTATGATCGAAGACTCTTTGATGACAAGTTTGGCTACAGATATGAAGGAGCTTCAAGCAAAAATGGACGACTGTAGGGCAAGAATGGCTACTAAAAAGCTTAATACTTCCCAAGGAATTGAACAAACCAAGTCTTTGGTTGAGCAGTACAAAAAGCCGAAAGTTGATGACGATTTTGTAGCTGAATTAAATGTCGCTTCTTCTCAGCAGAGCGAAGATTGGGGGAGACTTAGGGAAAGAATTCGTTCGGCCTGGGGTGAATTGTAATTAAGACATCGAATGCCTTAACTTTCCTTTTGTAACTTCGTACTAACTTTCCTTTTGTAACTTCGCACTAATTGCCTTCGCTAATTTTGAATGTAATAGCAGTTATCGTCATTAATGAATGACTAATTTGTCTACTTGCATATTAATTGACCTTGTCCTTAATCGTCAGCCTCCCAAGCATTTAATTGCTTTATGCTAAGATCCATGTATATTCTTCCTTGGTATTTCCGTCTATTTTCCCAAGACTTTGGGCCATTTGGTTTTAGTTATTAGACACGAATGTGGCCATTCACATTCTGTCTTTTCACATTCACGTCTCTATAAATGCGTGTGTATTTTGCACTCATCATTTCCATTTTCATTCTTTTCTTCAAAAACTAATTTACTTCCATCGTTTGGCATCTCAACAATTGATCAAAAATTTTCGTCTTCCATAGAAATGGATCATTTGATCCGCCCATTTTGCTATCTGTTTTGATGTCACCTTTGGTATGGGAGATATAGGAAATATTTTTTGGCCAGCAAAGTTCTTCCCATCGTCTCCATGTACTTTATAAGGAGTTCAATGATGGAAGACAATTTTTGAGGATGCTTTTAAAGCCACTTTGCTTGTCGAGAGTGCTTCTCAATCTGCTTGCCCATTATTGCAGCAATGCGATTAGGCAAGCGATTTGAGGGTGCTTTTCTTCCTTTTTGCTTGTTGAAAGTGCTTCTCAGCCTCTCAGCCTGCCCTTGCAACAGTGCGATCAGGACGGCGACCAAGGCCGGTTCACCCTCTTGCTTGGCAGTCGATCGAGAAATTAGTTTGCTCTCAATTGTAGCT
>NW_019248108.1:127344-128745 GCF_002742605.1 Olea europaea var. sylvestris | reverse complement strand
TTCAACGCAATTTGATTACGCTTTTATTTGTTCATTCTCCCATAAGGAAGTAACGTACTTTTTTATATATTTGCCATTAATGAACCTCATGTGTTTGGTGCCATCTAAATCTTCTAAATGATAGGCTCTATTAGGCAATACACTATTTACTTTATATGGCCCTTCTTGCCATACTTTGGATCCTTGCTATCCAAAGGGAGTATTATTTTCCAAACCAATTCGCCTATGCTAAATGACTTGGCTATAACTTTTTACTTATAAAACTTAGCCATCCTTCGTTTTTGAACTTGCAATCTATCTAGGACGTCCAACTTTAATTCGTCCAACTCCAATAAGTTTTGAACTAGTGATTCGGTATACTCACCATCACTTAACTGATATTGCAAACACACTATGATTGATCGTACATTGATTTCCATAGGCAAAATGACCTCCTGTCCATAAGTAAGTTGGAAAGGAGTAACTTTGGTAATTGACTGAGGCGACGTCATATAAGCCCATAAGTCCTTGTTTAGACATTCGTGCCAATTTCTGACATTTTCATCTATCATTTTCCTTATGATATTTTTTAGAATCTTATTAGAAGATTCTGCTTGTCCATCAGATTGAGCGTAATATGGTGTGGAGTTCACTAATTTAACTCCAAACTTACTCAAGAATTTATTCACTTGATCTCCATTTAAAAAAGATCCGTAATCTACTATCAAAGTTTGTGGAATCCCAAATTTATAAATAATATGATCACAGATAAATTCTATGACACTCTTTTGGGTGATCTCGTTTAATGGTATCGCTTCTACCCACTTAGTGAAAAAATCAGTTACAACTATAACAAAGGTATGTTGCTTGGACGATAGGGGATAAATCTTCCCTATCAGGTCTATCGCCCAACCCTTGAACGGCCAGAGTTTAATAATGGGTGCCATCTCTCTTGCTGGCGCCCTTTGTATTGGACCATGCTTTTGGCATGCTAGACAACTCTTCGCATATTGAACACATGATTCTCCCATCTTGGGCCAAAAATATCCATTCCCAATAATTAATCATCTCATCTTTTGGTCAGCTTGATGAGCTCTACATATCCCTTCATGCACTTCAGCCATGATTGTTCTGGTTTCTTGAAAACTTACACATTTTAGTAATATACCATCAGAGCATTTCTTAAACAACTCTTCATCTATCAGTGTATAGTTTAGCAAACGCAACTTCATTTTTCTACTACCTCCTTTATTAGGTTCTTTAAGGAACCTTTTAATCTCTGCCCTCCAATCTATTGCATCTCCATCTTGTATGCAATGAATTTCAATTCTTTTCGCCCTTCTTTGAACTACGGGCAATATTACTCCATATTCATAAGTAGATTTTCAATTTAAAACCTTTGAATACCCTGAGACCATCTGG
>NW_019248108.1:101709-126675 GCF_002742605.1 Olea europaea var. sylvestris | reverse complement strand
GCTTTCAAAAGCCTTTTGATGCTCTTCTTTTCAGATGAATTCGTCCTGATTTTTTAGCTTTAAAAGTGGTGAAAAAGTTTTAATTTGCCCTGCACATTTAGAAATAAAGCGTCTTAAAAAATTTACTTGGCCTAGGAACTTTTGCAATTCTTTTTTATTGCTAGGTGGTTTGGCCTCTAAAATGGCATTCGCTTTATTTTTATCAAATTCAATCCCCCTTTTGTGTACTAAGAAACCAAGGAAGTTTCATTCATTAACGCCAAACGCACATTTCAAGGGATTCAATTTTAGTTTATATTGCTTCATTCATTCAAATGAACATCTCAATTGTTCAAAATGGTCCTCTTCTTTAATGGATTTGACCACTATATCATCTACATATACCTCAACAAACTTGCCTATCATATCATGAAAAATTAAGTTCATTGCCCTTTGATAAGTCGCTCCTGCATTTTTCAGGCCGAAAGGCATAACTACCCATTCAAAACATCCTAGAGATCCAGGGCACCTAAAGCCAGTTTTGTGTATATCTTCCTTAGCTATATAAATTTGATTGTGTCTTGAATACCCATTCATGAAGGAATATATTACGTGTCCGGCAGTTGAGTCTACTAAAGAATCTACCGTAGGCATTGGATATTCATCTTTGGGTGTGGCTATGTTTAGGTTCCTAAAGTCTATGCACACCCTTAATTTATCATTCTTTTTTAGCACTGGCATGATATTGGACAACCACTCTACATATTTGGTTGTTCTAATAAAGCCTACTTTTAATAATCACTCTATTTCTTTCCTAATCTCAGGAAGTACATTAGGAGCAAAACGCCTAGAAGATTGCTTATGAGGTTTAAAATTTGGCTTGGTTGGCAATCTATGTTCCACCAAATCTCTATCTAAACCAGGCATATGTTCATATTCACAAGCAAAACAATCCTTATATTCCTTTAATAAAGCGATTAATTTGTCACTAACTTCTTGATCGAGCATCTGGCTTTGGGCGATCTTCCCCTTCATTGCCAATATTCACTTTAATTAGAGGGTCTTGTGCTTGAGCGTATCCAGACTTGATGATCCTCATTACTTCATCGTCTAATTCCCTTATAGGCACTTCTACTTCTTCTTCTAAACAATCCACCTTGTTGACTTCTCGGCCAATACTTTGTTCCAACTCGAACACTGCCAATTTGTCTCCCAATGCTTTCAAGGCTTCTTCTTCTTTTATCTTGTCTTTACATTCTGTATTGATAGCCATTAATTTGGCTTTGAAGGCCTGAACATCGGCCATTCACCTTTGTTGCTTACAACTTATTTAAAACTCCTTGATTACTTTTTTGCCGACTACTGGCTCTTCTAGGGCCACTATGTTTGGCCTTATTTGACCGAACATTTCAGTGAGTGCATCTACCGAAAACGGTTCCTCGCTCTGTGCAACAGTTTGAGTTTCTTCTCCATCTTGGACTACTCTGACAGGTCCGTAATTTTCTTCGTACATGAATCTTTCCACTGAGTTTGCTTCTGAGACAAAAGGTCTATGATCTGCCTGCACCACTTCTACTTCACCCTTGTCATTCTAGAAAATTAGGCATTGATGGAGTGATAAAGGTACGCAGTGACTTCTGTGTATCCAATCCCTTCCTAATAATACATTGTAACTAGTAGGACCATCTATTACGAAGAAGACTGTGGTCCTAGTAGTTGTCCCTACAGTTAAGTCCAATGGCATAACCCCTTTAGATGAAGTTGCTCCTCCTTTGAAACTTGTAAGGATGACTTCTATTAGAATCACATCACTTTCTGTCTTTGCGAACTTTCACATCATCCTAGATGGAATGGTGTTTATAGCTGCTCCATTATCGATAAGTACTTTCGCCACAGGTATACCGTTAACTAAAGCCTTAACGTACAATGGTCTCAAGTGTTTAGTTAACTTAATGGCTAGTCTCTTAAATTTCGACAGCATCTATTTCCACTTCTTGCTTGTTCTCTGTTGAATAATCTGTTTGTGATAAGTCAACGTGCAGTATGTCGCACTGAGCTTCCACTTCCTGAATTTTCTTTTTATTGTTTTATAATGCTTCTTCTTCGGTTACCCAACCTGTGGGAGGAGGCATTATTCTTGGAGGTGATCCATACTTTTCAGAGTGAGGTACTCTCTTTTTCCTCTTGAGCGTCCCGTACAGCACGTAATAATCGAAAGAATGCCGAGATGGTTCCCCCAACAAGTCCACTTCACGAACTCCCTCTCGATGTAGTTGCTTCAACAGAGTATTGTGCGATACTCCTCTTTTTCTTCTTTCTGCTTCCAGATCAATTTCCTCTTCGATGTTCGTCATACCATCATCCTCTTCACCATTGTAGGCCCCTCTAGAAGTTTGGCCTTCTTCACATTCCAACACACATGCTCCCTCCTCGTTATCCCCTCTCTCTTCTTCTTCTTTCTCTTTGTTCTTGAACTCATTGGCTAGTAAATAGTTATTAGTTATGACAGGAGGTAACGTACCGAATTGAATAGTAAGGGGCTGATCTGGATCTTCTCCATCCCTTCTACCTTGCTCAAACTTCGATCTCCCAGAAGAACTCTCTGGCAATTCTTCCATCGATTCACCTGTACCAGTCTCTTCACTGTCTTTGAGAACATTTTGATTAGCCATCTTGAGTAGTTTAGGCGCCATAGGACGTGGCACTCCCTGTTGTTGCCTCATCATTCGTCCATAATTCCGTTGAAAATGCCTTTGTTGGGTTCTAGTCATCTCGTTGAAGGGTATCATCCTTCCTGCATTATACTGGAACGAATGCCATATATTTGGTTGGCGAGATTGCAGCCTGAATGTTCTTCCATTATTTATTGACCTGAATTGCCTCTCAAAAGGCGGTCCTCTATAAAATGATGTACCTCGCCCTCTACCAGGCTGAGCGTTTGGAAAAAAACTAGGGCGATGGTAATGCTGTCATATCCTTGGTTTCTCTGTATTTGCACTCACTTTTCTTTTACATCTTGCACACAGGACGTCTTCATCCTTTTTAGGCTCCTTGCTTTTGATACGTTCAAAGACACTGGGATGTAGCCCAGAGTCCTCTTCTTCGTCATCTATAACCAACTTGAATTTTGACAACTTATTTTTGAAATCAGTCGTCACCATGTTTACCCCAAGTGGCTGTGGAAAAGGGTTTTCATCCACTGCCATCTTCTTCTTATCCTCAAACATAATTCGTCCTGATTCAATCGAGTCATGTAACACATGGTGAAAAACCAAACAGTTGTTAGTCAAATTGCGACCATGCATTATGCCACTTACAATATTTTTTACCCATGATTTGTTCAGGGCTTGGCAACTTATGTTTATCACTCAGCTTTATCTGTTTATCCTTATATAGTTTATCAAATATAAGGTCAGCTTTGATTACGTCAATCGAGAACGTTCTAGCCTTTTTGTTTTCATCTTTTATAGGCTCATCCTTGTCCGACGATCTAGGCTTAGCCATTATAGGACAAGTATATGCGTCTTCTTTGATTAATTCAGCCAAACACATTTCGGTTTGATTGTAATACTCGTCATTAATGGTATGAACATCAAAATTTGGGTCTCTATAATAAGTCTCCTTGCTAAAATTTTTCATTTGCTCTTCTTCTCTTATTAATCATTCGTACATAATCACGTTTGTGCTCAATTGGAAAAGATCAGAAAATACCCTGTCTTGGAATTTCTTTTTCAAATTAAAGTTTAGACAACTTTGAGCGATTTTGACAAACTCCTTTTCGGGCAAAGGTACAAAACATTTACTTTTTACTGTCTTGAACCTTTGAAGGAAACCTTCTGCCCATTCGTTTGACATTTGACGTAGATTCGCCAAATCGACTAAAGTAATTTCAGACTCAGTCTTATAAAACTGAGCATGGAACAATTGCTCCAATTGTTGCCATGTTTGAATAGAGTTCCCTAACAAATTGATGAGCTAAGAGAAAGCTACTCTTGTTAATGAACTAGAGAACAACCTCATTTTATGGTAGTCGATTACTTCACCACTTTGCAGTGTGAATCGCCCTATGTGTTCTAGAGTAGACACCTCTCCTAAACCGGTAAATAATGAGAATTCTGGCACTTTATATCCTCTAGGCCATGGATATGCTTGGTCTACCCAATTAGGGTATGACTTTGTATAAGTCGGCCTAATGACAGGACCTACCCCAAAAGCCATTTGATCCTGTACTATTTCCATAATTTGATTTCTCAACATGACGTTGAGGTCATATGGAATTCCTAAAGGTTGGTTGGTCGGTTGATTTGCCTGAGGCCTGATGTTTGGTCCTTGGTTGGCAACAAAGTTACCATGATTTGGGCCATTGTTACCATTAGCCTGAATATTTATTCCATCATTGACACGTGGGGTATTCTGTCCATTATTTAGGACGTTGTCTCTTATATTTAGGTTACCCCCAAGTTAGATGTACCATTACCACTATTCTGATTTGGCCTTACACCATCATCCTGGTTTGAAGTAGGTAGACCAAAAGGTGGTTCTATCCCTTGATTTGGACTTAGAACTGGGGAATTATGTCCCACAATTGTCCTAATTTGAAAATGATTTGCAATAGGCACAATTGGCTGACAAATTTAGCCTACTAACTTATTCATATTTCATTTAATGTATTCAGTTGTTTAGCCATGTTGTCATAATGTGTATTCCCATTTTGGGTAAATCTTTTGATATTATGAACATTTCATAGATTTACCTGTTCAGCGACATCCTGTGTGAGTTCTCCAAGCAATGCACGCATGGCTCGAGGACTCAACTCTGTCATTGGTTCGTAACGACTGTGACTGCTCTGACTCTGTCCCTCTGTTCGTGGAGAGCTTTGCTGCTCCTCATATCGCTCGATCACAGATTGGACTCCTCCCTGACTTGCTGCTTCCTTATTAGATTTGCGAGACATATTGTTTCACCTTTTGTATCTTTAACACCAAACACCAAGGTCCCACCGGGCGTGTCAAATTGTTTCGCACGGATAGTCGCTAACAATTAAAAAAGGGATCAGACAATTGTGTAAGAAACAAACCTCTGAGACAAAGTCTCAAAAAGGGGTGTTTTATTGGCGATGACTTATAATTGGAAATAAACAGAATGCCTCCAAGGGGCGCAAGCACACGAGTACTAAAAGAAGCGTTTAAGTTTAAACTAAAAAATCGAAATTACATATTCTCTGTTTGAGAGCGTTTGATTCGGGGGTCCTTTTTCTCTATGTCTTCTCTTCCTTTTATATTCCCTTGATTATTTCTTCATGACAAACCGTTTGGAAACTGCTTGATTGCTGTATAACTACCCACTTTCTTTATGGTGGCTAACTTTTCGTAGAACTGCCGTTTCTAACTGTTGCCATTACTCTTTGTCGTTCAACCGCCTTCAACTGGGCTCCTTGAATCGTAAAATGTGATAAGATCACTCAATAACTGCTTTAACAACTGTTATTCTGGATAACCATAATGTTTTATGCTTGCTAAGATCCTGGATTCGAAGGTTCGGGCGAGAATGGGGTCATCGCTCTGGGCAACCGTAAGGTAGTCCATTCGCTCAGATTCTGGGCATCTTGCAAGCTTGGGCGACGATGTTACTGTGTTCGTGGGCTTCCATCGCATTCCTCAATAATCCTGTTTGAACCTTTATCCTGGACTCCCCAATTGGGTTTCGCTCTTTGGGCTGCACTTTTAGTGTGTCAACACTTCCAATACTCTTGTCCACAATTTTTCTAAAGCACGTAACATTCTGAATTTAGAACTTTTGGTACTATTGAACTGATGACCATTGAGTTCGATGACGAGTTGAAAGAACCAGTCTCTATAAAGAGGCAAAAACTAAAAACCTTTTGAGTCTACTTAGATGAAATGATCTAGATATAAGAGAATCCCGAATTGTAGTTGACAGCACAACTGCTAGGTTAGTTTTTATAATTTTCAGCCCACTTGGCTAAAATTATCCCCAACTCAAACATAATGTATATCTAATTAGAGACAACTTCACATGCCACACTTATGCTTGTATTTGATTACCGAATTTGTAGACTAAAGTTAGTTAGATCGCAAGGTCTCAATTCTGCAGAACACATGCCATGCATCGGCCTATCAATCAATGCCTGGCGGACCCACTGCTGGACCTGGTGGGTCATGTGACCCACTAGGTTTTTTTTAAAAAAATTTTTTAATATGCAAAACGGCACCCAATTCCCAAGCAACTCAGAATTCTCACGTGACCCACCCAATTTCCAACCAACTCCCAATTCCATTAATTAACAAACATTGAAAATTGAAGACATAAAAAAAAGGTGTAAACCCATTATCCCATTACAAACAAAACGGCAAAATGCAAACACCCATGGGCGGAGCCACATTGAGACATATGCCCGCACTGAAATTTTAGGACCAATTTTTTTTATTTTTTATTTTTTAAATAGCATCAGGGGAGGTGGAATAAAAACATGTTTTAATTTACATGAGTTTTATTTTCAGGCCCAAACCCATGATTTTGTTTTATAATTTTATCATCATTAAATTCATGACCAAAATACAATGTTCGACATGGGTTAAATTATGCCCGCACTGAACAAATTTTCTAGCTTCGCCCTTGCAAACACCAAAGTTTGAAAAGAAAATCATTCATCTGCTGACTGCCATTCTTCCTTGCACCACTGGTTGCCAACAAATGAAATTTGAAAGGAAAATCATGCCCCACTAATTCAAAACTTCTCATTCGCCACTGAATCAACGATAAATCCAACTTGTGCCCCTCGAATTTCATCTTGCTATCCTGACATCAAGTAAATAAGCATCAACATGCCTCGACACATCAAAAAAGCAACCCGAATGTCTTGATTAGTTCCTTTCTAGATCTGCACATTTTTCGGATTTTTAGGCACAAGCCGAGCATGTCCAAAAGTCCAGCTTGGTTAAGCTAAGAGGCGCTTTTATTCTTTTTTATTATTTTTAAAATCTTATCCTTCTTCGAGCTTGGAATGGACTACTTTTAAAGTATATAAATTTAAAATTGTAGACAATCAAGTTGTTACGTGTACAATTTTATCTAAAAGGTGAGAGGAAGATTAAAGATAATTGGATCTTGCTATATGTACATCAGGGTTTACATAATATCACATGATATTCTACCATTGGACATTTTAAAAGACAGTAAGCTTTTTAAACAAATCATTTCCCTCCAATTCATCTTCTGGCATTGCTTCTGGACCATCCTTTCTGTACAAATAGCATAATTCAAGATAATTAATATAAAATATTCTCAAATTTTGATGAACTTAGATCTTTTAGATATCGTGCTATTAATTTGTGCACTTAATCTTAGATAAAAAAAATTCCGTCCTCCTAGTAGTTTAAATAGATAAAGCTCTCTAGTATGTTTTCTTTGAGTGTTGATTTTTAATCAAGTAGAACCTTATCAGATGCATTAATGCATACTCCAATGCTATAGTAGATACTAGAGGTGTTAGTAGATCATGTGCTATAAAAGAGACAGTTGGATATTGACGCTCATTCATTCTCCAAAACTTAAGTATGTAGAAAGTCTTTGCTTCTTTCGGATCTAAAATACTAAGCATGCAGTGAATCTGGTTAATTCTAACGGTATTGCACTTATACCTATATTTGTTGTACCTTAGGTAAGGGAAGAGAAGATGTATTAAAATATTGATTAATTCTACAAGAATCAACATAGTTAAATAATATTAATTTGTTACTTTTGATTTCTTATGACCAAAACTAGCTACAGCCCTTAGTACAAGGGCCATCAAATAAACTTCACTTTTGAAATTTCATTTATAACAAGTTTTATACCGTCTAAATTAAACACAAGGTCCATTACATAAACTAATAAGAACAACGTAGACAAGTTTCATTGCTAATACGATATCAAAAAATGGATAATGTTTTATACTTTCTAAAATGTTTTAGCAATATAGTAAAAGTGAATGAGAACAAGAGGATTAGATGGATTATGAGCTTGAAAATCCATTCATATAATCGTAAAAAAGGGGGATTATAAGCCCGAAAATCCATTCGTAGCATTGTAAGAAACTTTCAAGAAATTTCTTACATGAAATGAAATATTCCAATCATATTATTGTATTAGATTCTAGACCGTGTGAGAGTCAGTTATTGTAATAATTAAGTAGTAATATATTTTTCTAGCTTTCACAAGAATTTAACATAAGTTGAGTTCCATCTAAAACTTACATCCATGATAGATATTTTAGCATTTAGTGCATTTCTGTACAAAATTCATTTAATACTTGTTTTCTACTAGGTCATATCGTAATAAAGTTAAGAGTGCTATTAATTTTTTAGAAATCAACTTCAATGAAAATTTAGCCCATATTTTATATTAAATTTAAAAATATGACAAACACGATGGATATGAAATAGTATACCACCAAAATCAAGTTAAGGCGTCAAATTGATTTATCAATAACTACCATGTTGACCATTAAATTGTCATATGTAAAACTTTAAATTTTAATCACATTTTATATTCTCTAATAATGCTTATTAAAGCAGTAACACTATTAGAATAACTATACGTAAATTCAATTATTTTAAAAAACATTATTTTTGTTTTATATATTGTCTACATTTTATCTAGGTATTATGCAGCAGTAGCTATGAAATCTTTATGGTTATTATTAGACAACAAGACAGGCATAAACGACAAAATTTAGGAGATTTACTTAAATCATCCAAGAATTTGAAATTGTATAAAGTAAAAACATCCGAATGAGAATTTTAGAATAGCGTTCATACAATATTTCTTTATGAACTTAATCTACTGTTCACTCTACACTATGCTAAGACGAAAACTCACCACTAGTTATTAGCATTACCATAACTTCATGCGTTGCCTCTTATGAATAGACACGCAAGGTAAGACTAGAATTAGGACTTGCACCACTAAGAGAACCAAATTGGAGTTGAGAATGAATATGGTCCAAAGCTCCATGTCTGACTATGCATTTTTTGTAGTGTCTGTTTAGATGGATTGTGCCTAAGCCCTTTTTCAAAGCTAACTTGTATTGTCTCGTGCTTGGTTCTCGTAATTATCATATCTATCTAGATTACGTATTAATGTTTTGTATATTGCTTATTAATATGAGTACCTTCATCATGACTAATTTTGCTTTTTAAAAGTGGAACGCGACATTGAAACCCTAGATGTTCAATGTTCTTGTTAATTTAAGTTTAATTGTTTATAGTGTTCAAAAGTACAAATCATGGGTGGCCCATGTTGGTTGAACTGACATGCAAGATATTAAAATGAATTGGAGGGAATGATTAAAATAGAATTTAGACCCATAACTTTCCTCAATGCCCATTAACTCCTATAACTCCCTACAACTCCCCCATAACTGTCAAGAAAAGAGGTGAGAGTAAAGATAGGAAGAAAATACTGCAAAAATTCGTATATGAAAATATACCAAAATTGAAAAGGCCCTAAAATCACTATTTTGGCATAAAAACTCACAATATTAGGCACTTAAATTATGGTTAATAATTTTCTTCCATTGTCATCAAAATTGGGACTATTGGAGTGCTAAAATATGGAGACTTCAAGACATGAAATAGCAAGATGATTCGACTACACAAAAATAATGAAATTCATCATTTCAAGTAAGGAATCCTGAACCAAATTTATGTTCAATCATGCTACAAATTCTTTTATTCGTATCAAAGCCTTAAAGGTTGTTTTTCTTACTTATTATCTTGCTGAAAAAATATATTATGATTAAAAATGCATGTATATCATTTTTGTCAAAGCTTGAGCACCTTTAATGGCAATTTATAAAATACTTCACATAAATTCGTGAAAATTTACCATTTTTTTATGTCAGTGCTTATAACATGTCTGCAAAATTTCACATTGTTTGGCTTTGTATTTTGAGGAAAAAAACTCCAGTTAAATAATTCGAAAATTCAAAACGGGTAATTTACTGTGCATTGCACTTAGTGCTTCCCATTTCACATAGTTAGATAGATCTTCTTGAGACGTTCTAACTGTCTAAAGATGATTAATTTTACCTTAAAATGAAGGAGTTATGACTTCCTAAAATTTGATCAAAATTATGGATTTTTTGTATGAAAATGAACAGTAAATAAATTCCTATTGCACTCTCAATCAGATTTATTGATGTCCCAAATATCACCTTAGAAATTGATATTATAAAATTCAACTACACAGATGAACTCAGAATGTCAAAATTAGTCAAACTGAATGAACGAAATTTTTTTTGAGATTCCGGAAGAGAGCAATGATATGCCATTGTTTTTTTATTGAAAAAAATGTTAATAAAAACATCGTTGAAGACAATTCTGAAAATTGCAGGTTGGTCCCTGAAATATTCTCAATTTTCTATGTAATTAAATTAATTTTCGGATAGTTAAAAATATTTATTTTGTATTTAATGGATGAGATAAATTTGTCAATATCATTAAAAAATGTTTTTTTTTAAATTTAAATGAATTTTGATTTTTTTTTATAAAATCAAAATATTTACTAATGGTATTTTTCCTAGTGGAAGTTAACTTTTGAGATGCTTTCATTTGTTAAAAAATGAAATATATTTCTAATGTATTTAAAATACTACATTTTTTTTTAAAACATTTTTGAGTGCTGTGTGTCTTAGTTAGATAATGTGATCCATTATGACTTCTTTTCAATTTTGTTTTTAATCAAATATAGATATGACTGGATCTATGCACATTTTTAGTATCCTTAGAGGGGAAGTTAGAAAAGCACGGGTATGAAACGTGTTGAAAAGTTATGTGCTTATCAGAACTATGAAATGGATATGGATCATTACCCAAAAAAATAGTTGAACAGTTTGGGGACATAATTTTCAGTGATAAGTGGAATATGAGAATTCTGATGTCACTTCCTATTCGTCGAGATTGTGTTGCAACACAGATTAAAGTAAGATTGAGAATCTATATAATAAAACTAAAATGATGTAAGTTTTATTTTTCGATTATATTTGGAATTTTTTTAGAAAGAATTAATTTGTGATATCATGAGACATGTCATAATTAGATAAATGTGCATATTTATATCTTTTTATTGCACATTATGGAATTTTCTTATTGAATTACATAATTTTTATTAACTCGTGAATTATTATAATTACTAAAGTCAGTAGAATTAGTGAGATTCTTATTTAGACCTATTAATTATCAATTGGGTGATAATTCAATGATTGAAGATTTAGAGTAAATCTCACCTAGAATTATTTGATTCTCAAGTTTATGATAGTGAAATAATAGAATTGCGGATGACAATTGGGAACATGGCAAACTTTCGACTCTATGACTGATGTGGAACTATCATATACGTTAATTTGCATGAATGCGAAATGGTATATGTGTATAAATGGGCATTGATTAAGAATAATTGATCTAAAAGCTGATAGATTATGGTATAAAAAATTATAGTCGTGTCATTATAAAGATGATAAGGTAAATGCGACAACATTTGGCATGATATGATTTTGAAAATACCAAAAGCATATTGATGCTTTTAGAGAGTATCAACCACGCAATAGAAGACCTGATGTGGGCCATACTACTTCAGAAAATAGATATCAAGAACTTTATCAAGTACAAGAAAATATATATTCTAATACTTGAGCTTTTGTTTTGATAAGTTTTGTTATGATCTTATTTTTGAATGTGATTGAATTGAGTTGGTTAACTTAGCATTGATATTTTAGTTGGTTACATTTTTTTTCTTTTTTTTATGAGTATTAAGTTCAAACTGGACTCTTCTCAATAGATGGAAACTTTAAATGTCAATATGACTTACAAACTGAAGCGATAAATTTCTTTATTGACACTATCCTCTGTGTTTAGTTAAAAGATATGTGACTTGATTCTACTAAATCTTGAGGACTTCCTTGTGTAGCACTATTCTAATTTGTATAACACTTCGGGTCTTAAATATTAAATGAGCTAAAATAAATGTGTGACAGATGAGGAGGTTCAAAAAGGGACCAATGAGAACATATCGGATACATAAAAGTGGTTTTGGTAGAGGATTAATAATATAAAAGTTCAAGTGTTTCGACTATACAGTTTTAAAGCACTTAGCTTGAAATTATTTAAGTTAAAAGATAGTAGACTTGAATATATTTCTCTTAGTGTTGTTTACATGTCGAACATTATATATTGGATTTTATCTTATGTGTATAGTTTGTTCAAGAGTTAAAAGCCCACTTTATATAAGATTTATAATATCTTTAGTCTATTGTCATGTCTTTAGCTTTGTACAAAATATATTTGTATATACCAATAACGATGATAAAGTGCAGTTTTATATGACCGGTAAATGTAACTTATTGTTGCAAAGTGGTGAAACTGATCTCCTATTTGATATTACGATGGTATCAAACACTCTACTCCCCTTTATATAAGATCAAGATATATCTTTAGTCTATTGTCATATCTTTGTGGGCTATGATTAAGAGAGAGAGGTATGGAATCTCAAATTTTCGTTATATTTATAAATGTATTCATGTATAAATTGTGTTTATCATTTTTATAAGTTAAAGATATTGTATTAATTTAAACTTCACTGAAGTTAGAAAAAAAAAAAAAAAAAAAATCAAATTATGAAAGTGAGACTTTGAAATTTTTTTGAGAGCATGAATCTTTATCACAACAGTTCAATGATCTATGTAATGAAAGAGAAATTTTTATTGGATTGACTATTTCTGACTTACCAAAAACTATATGGTCTATTAGGTTGAAGGAATTGAGTATTGTTGAATATTATGAGGCTTGAGGTAACATAGTCCAATTTAAGTATTTATTTTATGAAGAATGTTGGTTAATTGAAATATGTCTCTCAATGGAGTTTTATCAATGTTAGCACCTTTAGAATTGTATAAGCTTTGGACATGTAGATAACCAAAAATGAGTTATCTTAGATTCATAATCAACTATATAACTCATTGATAATGAGTATGGGAACATGAGTCTATTAAAATCAAGATGTGTCTCTTTGAGATACACATGATAGTCTAAAGGGTAATTGTCGATAAGTGAAATTTTGGGTGGATACTGAGTCACAAAGATGTGACATTGAATCGTTGAAGAAAGGTTGGGAAATCTTTGGAGAATATTAGTGAAATTAATATTATGTGCACCGGTGAATGAATTTAACTATATAGGAGTTGTTTTAAGCTTCTAATTCGAGTGGAAGCAATCTAATTTTAATTACTCTTATTTCAATGATTCTTGGTTCAGAAGATGCTTCACTTTATATAAATATAAAGAGAAAATATTGAAGAAAGTGATGAAAGAATATATGGAGTATAGAATTGCAACCTAATTTGGAATGTGGTGTAAGTTCTAGTTGGACATTAAGTTTATTGAGAATATTCAGATTTTTGAAAACTAAGTGGAAGATTAATGCGTTTATGATAGATAAAGCTCATGTATTTTTAGAAAAAAAGGTTATTTCAATATGAGTGCAGTGAGTTAGATATATTTTTCATGAAAATGGAATTTCGCTCCTCTACATGATGCTAGTCATGATAGTATGTTTAAATTTAGTTATGTGAACTCATGTAGCAACAGTAGCTCAGAAACTCACGCAAGATTGAATCACAACCCCAAGAAAGCTAAAATCCAATTAAAACTTGATCCAATAATTTATTTAATCAAGGAATCAAAGTTATAAAGGAACTTGACCTCTTAATCACAAAAATCATGAACCTTGCTATGATATTGTTGAACACCACAAATATAAAATCTTTGATAAGTTTGAAATTGAGTTCAATGAAAAATGAGAAAAAAGCAAAATTGCTCTGATTAATCTCTCACTAATAAATTAATTTACAATAAAAGAAGAAAGCCATATATAGGCAATAACAAAGAAATCCTAAATAACTCGTAAAACATTAAGAAAATATCAAATAAATAGAGTTCTAAACAAACAAAGGAAAAATTAAATCGCCTTCAAATTTTTGTACAACGCGACACCGTGTATTCTCTCTCATGCTTGTTGTTTAATTGATTTGGTTACGAGTTGAAATTTTACTTATGTGTGTGCACGACCTATTATGCCTCTGCGTACGCATTGCTTTTCGACTACACTCTAGGCTTCGCTTCTTCAACTTAGATCAAATTAAATGTACTAGTGTTGGGTTTTTCATTTATTCCCATCTTGGAACTTTGTGTATTGCTTTTTTCACTCAAACTCTTAACCCATGTAGCTTGGACAAATAATCCAAATGGCTTCCTTGATCTTCTTTGCTCTCGATCTCATCATTGGTCCTTCTTCCACAATCAACGGATCCTTGTCAGCCTCTCATCATTACCTCCTCAAAAGGATTCGTCATTGAATCTCCACCTGCATCAAATAGAGAAAGATTTGAAATATCAAAAATAGCAAACCTATTATACTCACCTAGAAGATCTAATTTCATTACATTGATTTTTCAAGTACTTGGAACGATTCATCTCCTCTTGGTTTCAATTTTGATCTCCTTTCAACTGGCAAACACTTTCTTCTCATAGTGTTCATTATTCTTTTCAAATTGAAGTCGAAATTTATCGTAAATTGATCTCACCTATTTAGCCTTCTTTTTACCATCTAGACCACCTCTTTTATCAAAAAAGTAAAGAAATTGAATCCAAAGGAATTAGTAGATTAAAATCATATATAGTTTCAAAAGGAGTATAAGAAGGAATAAAATGTGTGGCCCTATTATAAGCAAACTCAATAAATGACAAGCAATCTTCCCAACCTTTCAAGTTCTTATTGATTGTAGTATGCAAAAGTAGTGTCAATGTCCTATTAACTACCTCAATTTGTTTATCTGCTTATAGGTGACAGGTAGTAGAAATTAATAGTTTTGTTCCCTATTTACTGCACAAAAACCCTCAAAAAATGACTAATGAACTTAACATCTCTATCAGACACAATACTCCTATTCCTTGGAGTCCCACTATTTCCATAAACAATAAGTCAACTATGTTCATGGCATTATCTATTTTATGACAAGGAATGAAATGTGCAATCTTACTAAACTATCCACTAAAAAAATATAGAATCTTTGCACCTTTTAGTTCTAGGCAATCCCAAAGTCCATAGACACATCAACCAAGGTTCACTAGTAACAGGTAAAGGTGTATACAAATCTTGTGGTAAAACTTTAGATTTAGTATTTTCACATTCAATGCATATACTAAAATACGATTAAAATCTATTTTCATTTTAGACCAATAAAAATGTTCATGCAACATTTCTAAGGTCTTCTTAATATCAAAATGTCCCATTAAGCCCCACTTTGAGCTCGTGCTAACAGTTCACTCGTAGAATACTTAGGAACACATAATATATTTTCCTTATATATTATCCATCATGCTCATAAAATTTATCGGTTGCACCTTTACGCACTATATGTGTGTGTGTGTGTGCGCGCGCGTGCGTGCACGCTAGTTAGAAAATTTTGAATCATTAGCATACATGTCCTTTACATATTCAAACCAAGGCATCTTTGTACTTAAAGAAGTAAGTACATGCCTCATTGATAATGCACCAGCTATTACGTTCACTTTTCATTGTTCGTACCAAATGACATTGGGAAAGGTCTCAATAAACTTCATTCACCTTGCATGCCTCTTGCTTAATTTACCTTGGCCCTTTTAATGTTTCAATGACTCATGGTGGTGTATATTAAAAACACCTTAGCCAAAGGTAGTGCTGCCACATCTCCAAAGTTCGACAAGTGCATAAAACTCTTTGTCATATATAGGATAATTAAAAGTTGTCCTAATTAGCTTTTCACCGAAATAAGCTATTGGTCTCCTATCCTATATTAAAATAGCTCCATTCTCTATACCTAAGGTATCACATTCAATTCCAAAAGTTTTGTAAAAATTAGGTAGTACTAAAATAAGTGCAAAACACAACCTATCCTTAATAGCGTTCAATATAAGTTCTTGTTCAATGCCCCAAAGTAATCCTACATTGTTTTTTCACAATCTCAGTGAGTGTTGTGGCAAGTGTACTAAAATTTTTAACAAAATGCCTATAAAAGATAGCTAAACCGTGAAAGCTTCTTACCTCAATTACGTTTTTAGGTGTTGGTCATTTCTTGACGGCTTTAATTTTCTACTCGTCGACTTCAATACCCTTTGGATTAATAACATAACCAACAAAATTTTTTTTTCTGGCAAAACACTTTTTAAAGCTAGTATAAAGTTGTTCTCGCTTCATGACAGTAGGCACATAGCTTAAATGCTCTATATGCTCATCTAAGTTCTTACTATACACTAGAATGTCATAAAATTAAACTACTAGGAATTTACCTATGAATGCACAAAAAACATGGTTCAATAATCGCATGAAAGTGCCAAGTGCATTCGTAGTAAGTCCAAATGGTATAACTAACAAGCTATACAATAGTCTAATTTCCAATGTTAACCAAAGTGCTAAAAATCACTTCGCCTGTTTTATATTTAGTCTTAAAAGCAATTTTTCATTCATCTCATTCTCTCATCCTAATTTAGTGATATCTACTTTTAAGATTTATTTTACTGAATATACATGATCCATGAAGTTCATCAAACATATCATCTAATCTAGGTACGGGATGACGATACCTTACTATTATTTGTTGATTATCCTGTAGTCGATGCACATTCTTTAAGTCCCATCCTTTTAGGTACAAGTAGCACTGGTACGGCACATAGACTCATACTTTAGCTCACATACCATTTGCTCTCAATTTCTTCACTTGCCTTCGAAGCTCCTTTATTTCCTTGGGAATTACTTCTATAAGCTAGTTGGTTTGGAATAATAGCTCCAAGTATAAAATCACTATGATGCACAATGCCTTGAATGGGTGGTAACCCACCAGGCGTATCTTTAGGGAATGAGTCTTCAAATTCTTACAACAAAGAAATGGCTAAATTGAGGAGAAGTTGGTTAGTTTCATCAAAATTAATGTATATTCCTTGCAGACCAACAATATCAAAGGCAGGTTTTCCACTAAAGCCCTCTTTAATTCACTCTCTTTTGTGAAGAAACTCACTTTTGACTTTTCTTTTCTCTCTGATATTCTTCCTTCTCTCTATTGTGGCTCCAATACTTTCTCTTTATTTTCAGTCTCCCCACTATTTTCTATATTCTTTGAAGTATTAGTGTCACTCTCCTTTTGCCTATCTATATTTTTCCTCTCTTCCTCGCATCTCAATTTCAATTTATCCTTGTAGACATGTTTTGTTGTTAGTGGAACAAGAGTAATATATTTTCCATCTTTGATAAACCTGTGCCTATTTTTGTATTTGCCATGAATCACTTTCCTATAATACTACCATGACCTCTCTAACAAAATATTCCCAGTATGCATAACAACCACATCACACATCACCTCATCATTATACCTCCCAATCTATAGGGTCTAGGATATTTTAGCACAGTCAAACCTAATTTTTCTGCAAGGATAGTTCTAGTAATATTGGTACGACTCCCCCCCCATCAATAATCATACTATATACTTTGTTTTTGATATGGCACCTAATTTGAAAAATGTTCTCCTTTTGCTGCTTTAAGTCATCCACCTTGATTTATATACTAAAAGCACGTCTCCTAACAAGTTCTTCGCCTATCAATGTGTACTCTACTTCATCACTGTCACTAACATCCTCTAATACAAGTGTCTTATCACTATCATTATTGCTCACCATTTCTCCATTATCATGAAAGATCATTGCTCTTTTGTTTGGGTATTGAGAAGGTGTCCTGAACCCAAGCATCTAAAACACTTGATATCCTTATTTCTAGGAGGTTGGGAATCAGCCTTTAATTTGCTAGCTATTTTCTCTTTTTCCATTGGTGGTTCAGTTTAACTTTTGAAATAGTCCCATCATTTCTATTATTATCCCACTTCAATTTCCAAGAAGGATTAGAACCCAAAGAATATCTAGCTGCTCATTTTCTTTTTAATTACCTCTCCACCTTCATAGCCATTTGTAACATGTCCTCCAATTCCACATAATGTTATAAGTCAACTACATCGGCAATCCCACTATTCAAACCATTCAAAAACCTAGCCATTGTGAATTCTCAATCCTTTTCAACATAGCTTTCTTCATCCCTTCATGGTAATCCTTCACACTCCTTGAACCTTGACTAAAGCTTTGACGTTTTTACTAAAGATCCCTACATTAATGATTATGTACAAATCTCTTCCTCATGAGAGCATTTAACTTACCCTATGTTTCTATAGGTGTCTCAGGATTCTTCTCTTATTTGTTACTAACTGATCCAACTATATGATTGCATAATCAGTAAACTCTATAGCTGCTTGTTTTACTTTTTTCTCTTCAGAATAGCTATGGCAATCAAAAATCAACCCCAACTTCTTTTCCCATTCCTACCTTCATAATGTTACTACCTTAAAATTTTCATCTTAGGATCCGTTTGATTGTAAGATGGAATTGAATTGAATTGAAAATGAATTTCATGGAATTAAATTGCCTAGAAATTTTTTTTCGAATTGTAAATTATTGTGTTTGATTGGTATAATTTTCTACGTGAAAAATGTTGAAATAAAAGTGTTTTTGATGTTCATTTCACTTTGTTTTACATGAAAATTGTTAATTAAATGGATAAAATTTACTGGTATGGAAAATGAAATTTGTTTCCATTGTCAAAAAAAAAAAAATCTAGAAAATCATCTATCTTTTGGTGCTCGTTTGACTTCGTTTTATATGAAAATTGTCAAGTCAAGGGAAATATTTTTTTACGATAATTCTTACAGTTTGTTTTCATTGAAAAAAAATGAAAATAAAAATAAAAATCGCTACAGTAAACTAGAATTGGAGTTCTCACCATATATGGTTTCAATTCTTTGAAAAGCTGAAATTTGCTTCTTCCCAAGACAAGCTAGAAAATGGATTCCCTGGAAAGAAATGGTATCAAACAGGGCAAAGATGGAAAATTGATTTGATTTTCCATTTTCCATGGAAAAATTTACACAATCAAACGAGGCTTTAATGCTACTCGAATTCCTATCAACTGTATCTCTACCCTAGTCTCTAGGATCTCCTCTGAGTCCCTTTTCACGCATATCCCTCTATTTCTCATTCTAACTAATTGGGTCTCGATAATTGATTACCCCCATTCTCATTACCCAATTCATTTTCATCATCTAATTCAACTCTAGGATCTAACCTTGCCTCATAATATTAGGAACTCCTTTAGGTTGCCCTCTTTGTAAGTTTATAATCATCATATTCCGTTGATCCATTATATCTTTGATTTCTCAAAATACCACATTCATCTTCTCAAAATTGTTGTTGCATGGCTTTCATCATAAATGCTTGATTGTTTTTTCTCTCTAGATAATGATTCTTCTTTATCAGACATCCTAATAACTAGAATTTATATGCCTCACGTGCTTGCACTCGTGCTTCACTCAATTTGACTTTTTCCTTCTAATAATCTCATCACTCTTGCCTTTTTCTTCGCAATGCCTTCTTTCATGTTCTTTAAGGAACAAATTTATCTCAATCAAAAGATTTTGCCCCTGTGAGTTTAGACTGCAAGAACAAGGAATTGAATAAGGACAATGACCTAAGAAAGGAAGGAATGGAGGAATTGAATAAAAACAAAACCAAGAATTTCAAGAAAGTGGTTATTGAAATCAATTTATGCATTTTCCACAACAAAATTTATACCAATGGATGATTTAGCTCGTGAATTGATTTCTTAAAAGAAATTTTGCTTCAACAATTCTCAAGAAAGTGTTTCTTGAAATCAAATAAGTCTTTCTTTAGCTTGGAATTTTTTTTTTCATTTTTCTTTAATTTTTTGTTTTTGAAATTTTCATTTTTTATCGACAACTATATACTCGGAAAATCAACAAAGGCAAGAAAAATCCAAAAAAATTGTATTGGTGCACTAAATTTAATTGCACAAAAGAATTCTTGAATGTTCTAGGTATTTATGTCAATGGAAAAAACTCAAGAAGATGATGAAGACTAAAGAGAAACGATGGATACTAGATGAAGAAGATGAAGTCTCAATGAAGATTAAGGGAATTAGAAAAAAAAAATGTGGAAAGATAAAGATATAACTTTGATTATAGAGTCAAAGCTCTTATATTAACTAGTGTGAATCTACGTAGCAATAATAGCTTCAAAACCTACACAATGTTGAATCATAACGCTAAGAAAGCTAAAATATCAATTTGAAGCTTGATCCAATAGTTTATTGAATCAAGGAACGAAAGTTATAAAGGAACTTGATCCCTTAATCACAAAAATTATGAATCTTGCTATGAAATTATTGAATGCCACAATGATTCAACAAAATTAGTGACATTGTATATTCTCTTGCACATATTGATGACATTGTATTGGCTAAGCATGAGGAGTGTATTGAGATCATTTTGATATGGTTGTTCTCAATCGTTTGGGACGAAGAATATGGGTTTAGCAAATCATATATTTTATGTTAAAAGATTATTCTAGTCTTCTTTCACCATTACAAGAGCTATATATTATAAAGATTTTAAAGTAATTTTAACGATGGAATTGCTATCATGTTGATTCTCCTATATTGGAAGGCGACCATATGAGTCTTTATAAATGTCCGCAGATTTCATTAGTGCAAAAAGATATATTCGAATTACCATCTCTAGTATGTTAAGTGTTAGAGGTATACTATTACGTATACTTGTACTAACATTTATCATGCCATAGATATAGTTAGCAGGTATCAAAGTTATCATTGGTAATGGTATTATGATATCTATAGGATGCTGCTTTATTTATTCTATCTTTTGTTGAGAGAATAACTTGTGATTGGAATAGATATGCAATTGTTGACTAATGATAAGAGTTAGCCGAGCACAAATAGTTATTAAGATTGTCCAATCTTGCTATATAAAGTAGCATAAAACATATCTTGCAGTGTATATCTTGGCAGCTAAAAAAATGGTTTGGTATAGATTTATTGTGCATCTGATGATATTAGTTGAAAATATGAAATCCATGATAGATATATAATTATCTCACGTGTTACGACAGAACCAAATACTCGATGGCATTTTCGTGAGAGAATTTAAAAGCATTTTTGCAATATATATGTGCACATGATAATATGCAATCATCTTATTTTGAAGATATTTAGAGATATACTTGCTGGTAATATCAAATATCTAAAATTGAATAGAATATAATACTGAGTGTATCAGAAAATCTTGATTGAACTTTGTATGCCTATAAATGAATTATTTTGAGTTCATGTGCAATCTATTATTGTGATTACGAGATAATGATTTGTATGTACATATAAAATATGTCGAATAGGTTAAGATTGTCTTACTCACACAAGCAATCTCCTTAGATGATTTTGGGATGTACTTAGATTAGGTTGATTACATAGTCAATCATTAACATTTGACTTCGGTTACTACTTTCCCATTTAGAAATAAAACGTTACCAATTACTCTCCCAATTTTAGACAAAGTTATCCATCGTTCACCCATTTGAAATCTATCCATACACATGGAGGATGGAATTCATACATGGACTTACGGCAGTACGAACAGACCAAAAATGATTTCCTTTGCATGACATAATTTATTTATTCCCCACATCACACCAAAATCATTTCCAACAAGTTTGAACCCCAAATCAAAAAAAGATTGCATATTGAACTCCAATTTTAGAAATCCCCAAATTCATATGAACCCTAGATTCCTCTACAAGACTAGCAGATGACAGATAACATTATTGTTGAAAAAATAATCTTGGAAACGGTACATGTGGGACCACAAGGAGGTAATCATTTTAAATTTTTTTTGAAGGAATATGAAATTTTATTTTAAGCGGATGTTCTTTTTTCGTAGTGATTTTTCTTTCAAATACTTTCAACAAAATTAGACGAAATTGCACCCCATTTCACTTTTTGTATTGGTATGTACAAAAATGTCACCTAATAATTTTGACAAAAATATCGCTTTTGAACTTTTTGCCCTTCTAAAAATTTTAAATACCTTACATATCCTTCATTAATTTTTTTGATTTGATTAGTTGAAAAAGTTGAAAACATCACACCAAACCCATCCCCACCTTGTCCTACACCCATATACTATACCCACATCCCACACCTTGTCCTACACCCACATACTATACCCACATCCCACACCGTTGTTGGAATCTTCTCTTCTTCTTCATATCCTCCTTTTCCATTGTTATTTTCATTTATTATTATTATTATTATTATTATTATTATTATTATTATTATTATTATTATTATTATTTTTTGACAAAAAGAGCTCTACCAACAATTGAAACGACAATTATTTATTTATTTTTTCAAATAATGGAGAAATATGAAACTTCAATCGATGAAAAACTTAACATGCTCATTATCCCTCAAAACAAAACTGATCCCTCGTTATATTTGTTGTCTACTATCGGTCTTCAATTGATGGCTTGATATTTATACTTTTTTAGCTTGTAACTTTTTAATTTGATTTTATTTGGCAGTGGAAAAAATCCGAACTAGAAACTAAAAAAGCAAAAGAAATCATGCTTTTGGCTAGAAGTTCACAAAACCATTCATACATTGCCGCCGTCTTAGCTCCACGTAGTATGGCCCAAAGTCAAGATGATCCCCCACGGGCGGAGCCAAGAATTTTGTCCAGTGCGGGCAAAATTTAGTCAATGTTGAACTTTTCAATTTTGGATTTAATGATATTACAATAATGCTAAAAATGACATAGTGACAACACTAATAAGATTATCATCTTCTTCCTTATTCTAAGATCTGTAGCAAGTTGTGCAACATCAAAAATCAATTTTATTCGATATCTACTCATCAACATTTTCTACGAAATATTTTTTTTTTTAAAGAATCTCTCCATTGACATTTCACACTAAAATAAACCACAAGTGACAGTTAAATACTAATTGATAAGGAAATAATTACAATTTTTTTACAAATTGGTAGAACACCAGAAAATCATCACTAATTGTTTGACTAATTGACAAAAATCAAGATTTTAAGAATCCATCACAAATATTACCAATATTCAATATTCACATAATCATAATTATTAATATTAAATAGAAAAATCACATGATCAAGAAACTTTTTGCTGCAAACTTGAGGGCACAAGGAAACGTGGGTTTTAAAAAAGAAATGAACTTTGAAAATATTTCAAAACGATGGTAGATTAAAGGAAATTTTTTAATTTCTTGTCGAGGGGAAAGAGTTAGAAAATGTCACCGTGCACTTGGAGTTGGGGAAAATTAGTGTATCGATTGGACTATAAATAAAAGTAAAACCCAATACTTATAATAAAAAATAAAAAAAAAGATAAAAAAATTGGAGTCCAGTGCGGGCATTTGCCCGCATTATCGATCGAGTCTCGTGACAGCACGATGTCCTAAAGTGAAATTGCCCGTCAATAATTGCTGTGACCTCCGTGGACAATCACTCCCAGGATACAACGATCGTAAACCACTTATGCAGCAATCACGAATGGTTTTTCTAGAACTCTCAATTGTACTCCAGAATAGGTATAAAAATCCGAATATAAGAAGTTCACAATATGAAAAGAGTGATTGATTCTATTTTCTTTTTGTGTGTCTTTTCCCAAAGCAAGATATGGGTTTATATAGGCAAGATGGTAGTAACAGTCTTCACCATGTTAATGCAAAATTTTAATGACTGAGTAGTGGGTGTTTTAATGGCAGTTAGTGGGTTGTTACAAAAACAAACAGTCATAAAATACTGGCTAGTTTTACCCATTAAATAATGAAGAAAAAAAAATATTTATTTTACTCAAGGAAGCCCAAGAGCCCAAGGCCCAAATCAAGACATTTTAATATTTACGTGGGGAGTGATTCGAACCCCTGACGTCCCACACAAATGTCACATTTCCCACCACTTTGACACTTTATCTAATTTGATTATTTCTTTCATATTTTATATTTATACCATAAATATATAACAGTTTCTCCATTAATCATAACACAAGTGGTCCTGTTTCATCTCCACTTCCATTTGTCATCTAAGAGGACAAATTGTCCATCATGTGAGAAAATGAATTTTAGATTATTACTCATAGCTGAAAATTTTCAGATATCAATGATAAGCATTCGGTACATAAATATGTTGAACTTTAATAAAATGTAAGTGACAACTATGAATAGACAATACCACGGTAGCAAATTGGTGAGACTGAATATTCATTCTTAACATTTACAAACTGTTGAGTTTGGCATTTTAATTGTCGATCTTCACAGTCTAGTTCGACAATATTTATGGTTCGCAACTGATGAAAATCATTCAGTGGGTGTGATTGGATTACATTCTTCATAGCATTAAGTGTGTTACTCAATATTCAAGTACCAAATGAAAAATCTTCAAAAAATAAATTTCACAATGCTTCATTAAATAGGGAATCCCCAACAAAATTTTATAGAGGATATTGTCATTAAAAGAAATTTGCAAAAGCATTTCAAATAAATGAATAATAATTTGCAAATAAATATGAACATATTGTATTTAACAATTCCATACTCGTAAGTTATAAGATAAAAACATTATTTATAAATGTTAATCATCAAATTTGAAGATGAATCCAAAATTACTTTCATCTTGTGTTTACAATGGAGAAGACTAAAGAAAACTTGTATTTTTTCTTTTTTTTGGGAAATTATCACTCATTACATAGCAAAAAGGTTGTGAAATAAATTTAATTATTTATTTTTTGGTGAACAATTCTATGACACATTGTATTTAGATATATTCATAAGATTTTTTTTTTTAAACATTTGTCAACTATCAAATCATGACATTAATTAGCACTAAATGTATGCATTAATGAGCAATAAATCACCCAAAAAAGTATTTACTAGGGTGTTTTGGACATTTTACACCCAAAAAATG
>NW_019248108.1:91133-98782 GCF_002742605.1 Olea europaea var. sylvestris | reverse complement strand
GTGGAATTGGTATTTGCTGGAATACTTTTGGATATTTATTTATGTTTATTGGAATACTTTCTAAATTTTATCCACGCTAACATATTGTATATACATTTTCATGGCTTCTTACTGTCTATATCACATTTCCCTTTTCTTTTTTTTTTTTCTCAAAATTTATATATTTTGTGGTTTTTCTATTTATTCTATTATTTCATTTTTCTTCTCTTTTTGAAGCCCTTATAATTACAGTTCACTCACAATCTTGTGGCCATAAACTTTACTGTTTTGCCATTTTCTTTCCTCTTTCTCCTAATAATGAGCACATCACAGTTAAATATTCCATGAAGTAGAAGGTAAATTAAATTAAAAAGGGCCACATCCGGAAAAACAGGGTCCATGTGGCCCTGTTTGAGAAGTGGGCCCTATTTTAGAAGAATAATTCATTAAATTAAAAATGAAAAGTTTCCTTTTTTTTCCCACTAAATGATAATTGAAAGATAAAATATGTTTAATTTTACACGCTGGCATGTAGAAAATTAGTGTAGAGGACCGACAACTTGCCCGTTTTAGCTGATTCTTGTACATTTATCAGGTTTTATTTCGTCACCTTTGGATGTTCACATAATGTTTACAAATCTTGTTGGCATTAAATACCATCTGTTTCTTTTTAGATAATACATTTGAGGATCAGGAAGTGATAACCTATTGAATGCCAATTAATTGACACGGATGACGATATTAATAATGATGATTTTCATTATGACAAGAATGAAAATGAACGGATTCTGATTGGATTATTGGGGAAGAAGAGGTTGGATTAGATGAAGCTGTATGTCCAGGAGTTGCACATTAACTATTCTTCTCGTGAAGAAAATGTTCAATTCTTCTCGTGAAGAAAATGTTCATCATTTCATTTTGTTGTATAAGAAAAAAAAATTCAGCCACTCAATATATTTTCATTTTGCCGAGTAGATGTAAATTCTGATCATGAACAGGGACGGATCCGGGATTGGATCCACGACCGGGCTATAAAATTTCAAACCGGACTACTACGTGGAAAAAAAATTTTTTACACATAAAAAACTGATTTTTTACCCAAAAAAAATAAAAAATAGCTTTAAAAAAAAAACTCTTGGACCTGGGGGAGGGGGCTACAGCCCAGCCCAGCCCAGCCCCCACTGTATCCGTCTCTGATCATGAAGATAAAAAAAACAATGATCTGGTGTAATTTCGGTACTACCTTATGTACTAACGTTAAGAAAAAAACAGAAAAGCCTAAAGGCATCTAAATGTGGGAAGTCCATGTTTGTCAATTTGTACTACAGAATCATCAAAGCAAGTCAAGATAACCATATTCATGATGGTAACATCGCTTCCTTCCTGCTATAGCCAGTGATTTTTTTATTTTTATTTTTTTACCAAGTTTCCATCGTAGGAGATTAGGTGTTAAAGCCTGAATGGACCATAAGCCTCCTCCATGTGTGGTGCAATGAATTGCAACACAAGAATGGAATTGTCATACATAGTGCGTATGTTTTCAATAACCAAATAACTATGCTGAATATTTCCGAATACTTTCTGACACGACACGTGTCGTACGCCGATGGTAAATACTAGTTAAGTGCTGGACCCACCACCAAGGCAACTTTAACTTACTTTAACTGTGACATTATTTTTTAAAAATTTTGACAGAGTTCCCTCTGAAATATGAACTAAAATCATGAACAAAACTCAATTTTCTGAAATCAATGCATGTAATATAAAACAGGGTACACCAACCTCTCAAAATACTAACTATTCAAAATAATGTGTATAGAAATGAAATTTACACTTCTGAACAAGCCAAAAGACTCTAAAAGCCCAACATAATCAAAAGATATTAAATATGCAATTCACCCATGATATGGATACAATTTTTGACAAAAATGCATGTATCCCAAAAATATGAACTGTTTAAACTGACAAAATGAGTCCATATAACTAATGACAATGTGTGGTTCACCTCGGTAGCTACTATCTGATAAGAAAAAGGGTGATAAAATATATGAGCTTGTAACTTAGTAAATGGATATTTCATAAATAAGTTTACTTTTCCGTTCATGTAAACTTTCTGGAAACGCTTTTGCTATTACAATTTGAAGAAAATCTATAATCTAGTAATACTTTTTAAAATTAAAGCATAATGAAATCATAAAACTCTTTATTCTTTGTTCAGAATGAACAGCTATAAAATATAATAGATATAATAAATTTGACATCCATACTATGAATAAAATATCATTTCACAGTACTATAAACTAAAATTTTTGTTCTTTAAGCTGTATAAATTAAATCTGTAATATGAAATCTGATAAGCTGTATATATTACTGAAAATCACATTAAAAAGCTATCCGAAATAATCATACTTATGTATCAATTAATCTCAATGTGAATGACAAGGTTATTCAATTCTGTGATTCTTGGAATTTTGGTCATACGCGTGCAAAGCTGCTCTAAGGCTATAATCTAATTATATACTATGGAAACACATTCATAATAGTGTAGAGCGGGTAAAATCACCATAACTAATTATACACTATAGAAACACATTCATACCAGTGCAGAGTGGTAAAATAACAATATGTAGTGATACACTGTGAAAACACATTCACATCAGTATAGACTAGGGTAAAATCACCAGGGTACTTTCTAGTGGTTTTAAAAATTACTTTACATATGCTAAAATATTTGATATTCATATAACATGCTAATCAAATTATTTAATTGAACCAAATTTAACTTCAGAAACAACTGATTATAAATCAACTTTATTCTGAAAATCATACTGTCAAATTAACTATGTGAAATAATAAATTTTCTAATTCTATGTAAATTTAATAAATATTAATTTCTGAAAAATAAGTTTTTATCTACTTACCAAGTTGTAGATTAATCATAACTTCAATCTTCTCGTCACCTTCTCATATTCGAACACCAAGTACGACATCTTGTACTCATCCCGAGAAATCATATCTCATAACTAAGGTGCTTTAAACATATTTCCTAACATTAGAAATGATAATTTACTAAGAATTGGAGTCTTTTTATTTTCAATGCAATGTCATAATCCCAACTAGGGTCACTAATAACATATTCACCTTTATATAAGTTATTTTAACACCTAACTCCCAATATTTAAAACTTAATTTGGTTTTCATACTAAAAATACAAGAAAACCAAAAGATTACCAAAATTAGCACTATATTTTTAAAAATATAGAAAGCTGGGAACCATTTCCTATTTATGGAAAACCGCCTCCAAAATATTTGACAAAAACAGCACTTTCTAAGCAGAATTTCAAAAGTAGCAACAATGCATTACTTGCTCAAAAATAGCCTACAATTTCTTAAATAATAGAGAAATTAAACCTCAAATCATTTCTTACATTTTATTTGACATCATTATTGACATTGTACTACGTGTCGGCACATGATTGAACAGTTTTTGAATTCAACACACTTTTCCGCAAAATATTTCAAATTTGCACACAATGTCATCCAAGTTGTCATCCATATGATGTATAAAAAGCTTTATTCTTATATATAAGTGTGGAAAGCAGTAAAATGATGAAAGGAAGGAGATTATTTAAAGTTGGTACAGCTATGTGCATATTAATAATATTAATTGGAATTGTGAAGTTGGAAGTAAAGAAGAAGAATAAAGTTTTTTATACATTTTATGGATGACAACTTGGATGACATTATGTGCAAATTTGAAATATTTTGCGAGAAAGTGTGTTGAATTCAAAAACTGTTCAATCATGTGCCGACACGTAGCTCAATGTCAATAATGATGTTAAATAAAATGTACAAGTAGCATAATTATATATATAAAACTATGTAATTAGGTAAGTCCCACTTCAGTGATTTCAACCATTGTACATATACAAAAACCATAATCAGTTTGCACCATTCCTCATTGAATTGGTTCCTTTAATCATACACCTAATTACTTGATGAATGTTTTCACCCACAAAGCTCAAACCCAAAAATTAGTAGAAATTTGATTCACATACCAAACCATCAAGAAATTGGACTTATTTTCATTTATTGAACCAAAATAAGAAATTTATGCTTGTGTAAAACTTTCCCACTTGAGATTTCAGAAGAAATGAGGATCCCAATACTTGAAGAAGTTTATCTCCTCTCCTACGCGTATTTGGCCGGCACCTCCTTTTTTTTCCTCCTCTTTTCCTTTTTTCCCCACCGATTTTTCTCTCTTCTGCATCCTTTCTTAGCTTCTAGTTCTATTCAAAACAAGAAAAATGGATTACTTATCCTTTAAGTGGATAAATATTGTATAATTACAAGTGAAGCACCAAACTTCACATAAGGTAACATTTAGTCCTTTAATTATATTAATAAAACATTGAATCTCTAAATTTTTATTTGATATTATTTCTGACCATTTAAATATGAGCAATTACAAATTATAACCCATAAAATTATTTTACTTAATATAAGTCCTCGTTTGACTTTGACTTTGACTAATAGAATTTTTAACTATAATGAGTGAAATGTAACACTTTCACTGTACTAAGATGACCACATAGATTGATAAACTTGATTAGGTTTGATGTATTGTTCTTCTATGTAGAAGTGAATGGAAGAAATGTGTCAAGCGTATAGAAGTTCTGGATCATATGTTTGACATTGTAGTAATTAATTTCGTTGAAAAATGCTTTTGTCGAAGCAACATACAATGTAGGAAACATTCCTTGCATCCTTCAATGATAATTACAACAATGGGCAATTGTATTCTTATTTCATTCATGGAATAATGCATATTGATATCATTATAGTAACACCAATTTTTTGGTGGAAGTTAGTTTATCTTCCAAATTGCTTCCTTTTTTCCCTTTTTCGGATTGAGTCACAATTTGTGTTTGATGTATTAAAAACATGTAAATCATGCAGATCAAGAGCTGGCAGAAAAGAGAAAACAACTAATTACTAACGTACAGAAAGTACGACAGAATAAGTAGCGCTTATAAATTTTATCGAACAGATATATGGAGACATGAGCATCCTATCCAGATTCCCTTACACACAGGGACATCATTAAATAAGCTAAGTGTTCCACATTGCTTCTGATTCCAGCCGAGCGTAGATGGACAAGTCTAACAAGGTGGCTTGGGTTATGTCAAGCACCAATCAATTTTTGTTGTATCAAACAATTTATCTAAAAGGATGATCCTATCAATACAAAAAGAATTTTCCTAGTGCGATTGGGTAGCCCTGTCATCTGGATTAGATGTTAAGTAGTGTACCAATACCTCTAGTTGATGTTGGGAATCTACTCATATATGCACAGTGGAATTTAAAATAATTTTCGATTCCCACCAAGAATCGCCTTTGTGTTTAGATAGAAACTGTGATAAGATTTACCTTTTTCAGATCTGCAAACTTCTTTTCTTTTCTTTCAGTTCCATCAACCTTGATTTGCCACCACAGCTGTCCAATTGTCCAGCCTCCAACGGTGATCCACACAGAGAATATGATTGCAGCCTCTAGGGTTTTCTCTTGTGCCAGCAAGAATAATGAAAACCTTATGGACCTCAAACCCTAATTATGTATTTATATAAACCCAAACAGGCTCGGCCCGGTCCGGTCCAATAATTAATTAATCCAATTAATTAAACCCGGTCCGTGAATTAATTAATCCAATTAACTAATTCGAAAATATAAATAACAAATCCAATTAATTAATTAGTTTATCCAACGATTGTTAAATTAACCAATTGACAATTTGCAATCTTCCAATTCTCTTTTGTGTGTGACCCATTAGGTTCCCGACCACGATGCCTAACGACGTGAAAAATTATTTTGATCTAATCAAAATTGATAAATTAAAACACCCTTTTAATTTATCGTCAATTCACATTCGCCGTCCTTGATTGACATTTAGCAATGTGTTAGGGCAATACATGTGACGGAAAATGTCACGTGGTATGACAAAACCAAATTCGTTCGTTTACCGTGAAACTATAATCCCTTCGTCAATATGATCCGATCAATTACGAGAAATGGAGTTGTTTCAATCTCGATCATCGATCATATCTTTCACTCCACTATTAAGTTAATATAAATAGAAAACTCCTTTTCGACCTATGAGTACACCTTGGCCAAGGATTTCATCATTGACTTAATTGAATGAAACGCAGATCATAATCTCCTACTATCTAAGAGTGACGAATCATTTATTGATCAATCACAACTTTCATACGATTCTTGACGTACCCGAACGATGTCGTATTAGCGGCCCTTTTCAGAGTAACATCCAACACCGCCAAAGTATGACTGTCCTCATATAAGGTACCATGACGACCTCAAGTAAAAGGATAAATTCCACTACCGAACGTTTGAGATTAACCATTGACACTCAAATAGTTATCCATGTGGAATCTCTCGACGGGTCTCCAATGTTCTGTTCTATAACAAAACATCCACGTGTTCATTTAAGTGTCACCACACTTTAACTTGTGAGATCAGCTACTTACTTCACAAGTAAAAAATGCCACACGTGATGGTCTATCCGTAATAACGATATCCGTATCTCGTTATTACTTACGACCACAGATGATTTAAAATTCAATCAGATGTAATTTGTATCTCACAATCACAACTCCTTATGATTAACAAATTACAAATATTTGAATCTACGGACTCTATTATTTATTTAATTGTCTATTAATTAAATAATAGATCTGCCATTTAATTGCATTAATTATATATAAAAGTATTTATGTCCAAAGTTGATTGGACCTAGGGCATAATACTTACAAACTCCTACTTGCACTAGATCCAATCACTTATGTATCAAATATCATAAGTCTACATGACGATCATGTTTATACTACGACAACTCTTTGTCAGTGGATCTGCAATATTATTAAATGTGGAAATTTGCTCTTCTATTTACGTCATTTCTATGTATTATCTCTCTGATGAGATTATATGGTTTTAATATATGTTTGGATTATTGATGAGACCTTAGTTCCTTTGCTTTCGCAATGGCTCTATTGTTATCACAATACTATTGTATGTGATCAACAATATCAGGAACTACTCCAAGTTCATTTATGAACATCATGATCCATATTGCAACTCTTTGCTACTTCTGAAGTATCCATGTATTAGGTTTCTACTATTGAATCAACGGCTGCTTCACGTTTGGAACCTTTCCAACATACCGCTTAAGAGTAAACCAGTTTCTCCATATGAAATCTTCTCAAGATTTCATCTATGTAAATTGGGATGAGTTAAGCAATCTTCTAGATCTTCCTCTATAGATCAAGTTGCTTATCCCATATCGTTTATGAATAAATCCTTTAACAATCATTATTTCAATGATTGAAACACAGGGATGTCGTTTTAGGAATACGAAAAATGCTCCTACTATCTTCTTGTAAACACACAATTCGTTTTCAAATTTGATAAAATCAAACACTTTGACTTTTCATCAAATCTAAGATTTCAGCTCCAAGAGACTTCTCTTAACCTATAGTCACGATATGCAACTGTTGCAAACAAAACCCGAATGGACTTAAGCAAGGCTACAGGAGAAATATTTCACCAAGGTCAACATTTAACCTTTGCTTCTAGCATTGCTTTGTATATATGGATAT
>NW_019248108.1:76450-90883 GCF_002742605.1 Olea europaea var. sylvestris | reverse complement strand
ATCCTACTAGATTCACATAGAGCTGTCATGTCCTCAGGAGTCTTTACTTCCTGATCCAAAGTATGTCCCATATCAGATATGGGATCAAACTCAGATTTATTTACTTGGTTAACTATATCTGTGGACTTTTGAACTCTTTCAAAATTCTATTTTACTCCCACTGTCCTCTCTTAGAGTAAACATTTTCTCTAAAAAGACGATGTGTCGTGAGACGAAAACTTTCTTCATGATAATAGAATTTATATTCAAATGTCTCCTTTGAATATCACACAGATATGTATTTATCGGATTCGTTCTCAAACTTATCCGATTTAAGGCACTTCAAATAAGCGTCATGGTCCCAATCTTTCATATAAGATAAATTGGGACTATTGTCTTTCCATAACTCGTATGGAGTTTTGTTAACCAATTTAGATGGGACATGGTTTAGTGTGTTGCACACTGCAATCAATGCGTGACCTCAAAACAATTTTGAGAAATTTGCATGGCTTGTTATTAATCGCATTATATGTAATAATTAACGATTCCTCCTTTTAGATACACCACCTTGCTGCAGTGCATATGAAGGAGTCCACTGCACGAGAATCTCATTCTCTCTTAGATAATCTAAATTTTATCTTTAAGATACTCTCACTTGATCGAATCTTAATGTGAAGGTATCTTTACCTCTTTGTTTCTCTAATTCTAGTGTGAATCCCTTGAACTTTTCAAGAGTTTCATGTTTGAGTTTTCATCAAGTATACTTGATCATTGATGAAATAAGAGAAACATTACCTGACATTGATTGACATGAATCCATATGCATCACTATGCATTAGACCGATAATTATGCTGACATTTCTTCTTTTCAAGCAAAAGAAGATTTGGTTATTGTGCCAGACATGCATAATTCTTACTTGTCAAAATCAATTAATCCCAAGTATACATCTTTATGTAACTTTGGAATTACATTTAATCTAAATGACAAAGTCTCTCATGCCAGATTCTGGTAATAATTAGATTATAGTATTTATACCTTATACTTTCTATACTTATTATAGAATCTTTAGTATTAAAGAATATAAATGTCGTTTTATAATTTACCATAGTCATTAGGATATTTAACAAGATAAACAAGAACAACAATTGTCATTAACATTAAAATAGTTCATGTCTGAACATGAAATTCATTTTAATGTTCCAGCTATAGTTGACATAAAACGACATTTCAATACTAAACCAAAAGGCAATGGTAAGAAGTATATTCATACAGGTAATGTAGCAACCTTTGCTCATCTCCAACGTGTATGTCAACTTTTCCCTTTCGCAGTGGTCTACTTCTTTTTAGTTTCTCCATATTTGTATAAATACGATATTTACACCTGGTATCATATACCTAAGAAACTCGTGAAGTAGACGTAAGTCATACAATATTCCTTCCAATGACCTTTCATTCTATAATGAGACTAAGGGTCAATAGATTTGGTATTTATCCTTTCGCTTATACTGTCTTAACCATATTGGGTGCTTTCACAAAGCCCATTTATACTTCCTCTTAATATCTTTAAAGAAATCAATGGTTTCCCTACTACCAACTTCGATAAATGGGTTAACAGTCCTAAGCATGTTAAGCAACTCAATATTTTTGCATTCGAGCTTATTCACGTTAAATTCATAATTAGTTGTAAATAGCTTTAGCTAACAGAGATTATAGGACCAAGTCACTACTTAGTTCATGGTTTATGATTGAATACATTTGGGACATTTCTCAACGTCAATCATCTTCAGTGTCTAAGCATCGATTGAAGATTACTCTGTCATTTTGCACCGGTATAGTTGTTTGGAAGTCTCATATTCTTCCACACATGATTATTATCATACAACTCTTTGTAGTGAAGAATTATGTGTTAACATCTATACTCTCAAGTAGTTTTTGTAACTCAGTGACATAGCTGCAAGTATCACATACGTTGCAGTACTATTATCATTACTGCGTTTACTATGGTAACCACCTCTTCTTTAATCGAGTTATCAGCAGGTGTCTCTGGAAATGGCTACTCAAGGACGTGACCAATTTTCTCATGCATAAGAACAATTTTCAAATTGCAGTGTCAATTAAGAAAATATAGTTTGGTTGTTGGCATCTAGTATGCCATTCAAAACATATGGTTACTCAGATTCAATATAAATGTAAATGACGAAAAGGAAAATAATAAAATATATAAAATGCATTAATTAATTTAACATGGACTTTTATTAAATTAATTATGCTCCCACTGTTTAAATAAAATTTATGACCCTCTCACATAAATTTATGGAGTCCATGCTTGACTCCCAGTGGGTTGGGATCCCATCTATTATATTAAGACCTTGAGTGTACTCAACAAGCCCTAATATAATATTTGGGTAGATACTATTATCAATTGTATCTCCATACAACTCTCAGATAATTAAGCTGACAACTCTTTGTTTTTCACACATCTTATGTTTCAGCTTAATATGCCTCTAAAATTTATCTCCTTGAGTGTACTCAACAAAAGATAAATTTTAGTTAAGTCAAACCCATCATTCAGAAATATCAAATATTTCATAGTGTCAAACATATCCCTAATGGACTAGCCTTGAGTGTACTCAACAAGTTGAGACGATTTGGGACTCTGATTTTTCACTATAATGATGGAAGGCAATTACAAATCTGACTTAATATTTTATGGAGGGATTTTGCATTCATGAGTCTCATCAATATATATATATATACATATACATATATGTATATATGTATATACATATATACATATACATATATGTATATATGTATATACATATATACATATACATATATGTATATATGTATGTATATATGTAGATATATATGTATATATATATATATATATGTATATATGTATATATATATGTATATATATATATATATATATATATACATATATACATATATATATATACATATATACATATATACATATACATATATACATATATATATCTACATATATACATATATATACACATACATACATATGTATATATACATGTATACATACATACATATACATGTATACATACATACATATGTATACATACATACATATGTATATATACATGTATACATACATACATATGTATATATACATGTATACATACATACATATGTATATATACATGTATACATATATACATATGTATATATACATGTATACATACATACATATGTATATATACATGTATACATATATACATATATACATATATATATATATATATATATTATTATTATTATTATTATTATTATTATTATACATCTACTATGCAAATAAATAAATAAATATATAACATAACATAATAGTGTGGACGATAATGGACTTTTACTATCTAATCTTCCCGAGCCATAAGGAAGACTAGTTGGTCAATTCCTAGGGGTATGGCATTGAACAGTGTCAATGCACCATTTCCATGGTCTCCACCTCTTCTTGTCTCTTCAATTAGTCCAATTTCAACATGTATCCTATACTAGTTCGCACGCAGGCCTAAATGAAATTGGACTCGCAGGCCCATAGTAACAATAATAATAATAGACTCGCAGGTCCATAATAATAACAATAATAACGGGCTCGCAGGCCCAAAACGACAAAAATAAAAATTAACCATTCAACACATCCATATGGTCGAGTCCATAATCGTCCACTAATAATACATTCATCACATAAATGTATACCTATATAATATCTAATATTATATGCAAATAAGTTTCAAGTTTCAAGCAATTAAGTTGTCTAAACTCTTTCAGACAAATGGACCGGAATAATTAAATAATTAATTAATTAAACGGACACCGTATGCGAAAGTCAAACTCAGTTCTTCGATCGCCGACAGTCCAAGCGTTCCAAACAAGCAAGTGCATGTTAATCTACAAATGGTCGAAATCCAACTCTAATTCAACAATTATATGACAGGATTATTTAATTAAAATCAAATCTTAATTAAATATCAAATTAGAGTCAAGCTCTAATTTCAAAATGCAAGGCGGTTGAATTTAATTAAAATCAAATTTTAATTAAATGACAAAACTAGAGTCTAACTCTAATTCCAATATTTAAGGGCGAATGAATTTAATTAAAATCAAATTTTAATTAAATGGTAAAACTAGAGTCTAAACTCTAAATCTAAGATTTTAGGGCGAACATGTTTAATCAAAATCAAATTTTAATTAAACATCAAATTAGAGTCTAATTCTAATTGGAATAAATTATATGGTGAATTGATTTAATTAAAATCTAATTTTAATTAAATAGCAAATTAGAGTCAAACTCTAATTCCAAGAAGAAATTTAGGGCGAGGCAATTTAATTAAAATCAAATTTTAATTAAACATCAAATTAGAATCCAATTCTAATTTCTGAAATATCTTTGGGCGAATAATTTAATTAAAATCAAATTTTAATTAAACACTAAATTAGAATCCAATTCTAACTTAATTGAATTAAGATTTTAATTTAGGATAAAACTCCTAAATAAAATAAAATTCAATTTAGGGTCAAAGTTTAATATTTAAGTCAAAATCCAATTTTAACGAAAATATAAAATGTCATCAATTTTAAATAAAATTTTAATTTGGGTCAAAATTAAAATTATGGGTCAAACCCATTTAAAGTACAATTTTAAAACTAATTCAAAATTCAAATTCAAAACCATTTGGAAATTGAAAATTTGACCCAAGTTAAAATTTATAATCAAAACCTCACAATTTCGAAAATTTCAGAACCGGCCCTTCTAATTTCACAAATTACAGAAACTGGTCCTTATTTAAAAATTATAACTTAACCCAAAAATTAAATTGCAGGCAAGGGCCTGCAAATTATCAATTTGCATTAGAGGCCCCCGCCTCCAATCACCCACAGAAAACTGCCGAAAACCTAAAACTTCAAATTTTTTTTCTTTTCTAGGTGCCGGCATCATCACCGGCGCCGAATTTACGAAGCAAGACCCGCCGCCTTCAGGCGGCGGGCTCTTGCCCAAGCCCAAGCAGTGCTTGGCAGCGCTTTCGCGCTGCTGTTGCAGCGACATCGCATGCAGCTGCTGAACCTGCGGCAGGCGCCGCTGGTCGTAGCGGCGTCTGCCGCCCGAACCCTATGCCGGCCCTCTGCCGATCGGCGCCGGTGGTTGCAGCCCAACCCTTTTTTTTCTTTTTTTTTTTTATTTTATATTCCAATCCAAATATTATTTTATATTCAAAATCAAATTCTGAATATTAAAAATAATTTTCTTAATTACTAAAACAAGAAAAAATAGATAAATAAACAATTAACTTTTAATTGTTCCAACATGCAAAGCAATTTCTAACAAACACAAAGTAGGATCTGATACCACTGTTGGGAATCTACTTATACATGCACAGCGAAATTTAAAATAATTTTCGATTTCCGCCAAGAATCGCCTTTGTGTTTAGATAGAAACTGTGATAAGATTTACCTTTTTCAGATTTGCAAACTTCTTTTCTTTTCTTTCAGTTCCATCAACCTTGATTTGCCACCACAGCTGTCCAATTGTCCAGCCTCCAACGGTGATCCACACAGAGAATATGATTGCAGCCTCTAGGGTTTTCTCTTGTGCCAGCAAGAATAATGAAAACCTTATGGATCCAAACCCTAGTTATGTATTTATATAAACCCAAACAGGCTCGGCTCGGCCCGGTCTGGTTCAATAATTAATTAATCCAATTAATTAAACCCGGTCCGTGAATTAATTAATCCAATTAATTAATTCAAAAATATAAATAACAAATCCAATTAATTAATTTATCCAACGATTGTTAAATTAACCAATTGGCAATTTGCAATCTTCCAATTCTCTTTTGTGTGTGACCCATTAGGTTCCCGACCACGATGCCTAACGATGTGAAAAATTATTTTGATCTAATCAAAATTGATAAATTAAAACACCCTTTTAATTTATCGTCAATTCACATTCGCCGTCCTTGATTGACATTTAGCAATGTGTTAGGGCAATACATGTGACGGGAAATGTCACGTGGTATGACAAAACCAAATTCGTTCGTTTACCGTGAAACTATAATCCCTTCGTCAATATGATCCGATCAATTACGAGAAATGGAGTTGTGTCAATCTCGATCATCGATCATATCTTTCACTCCACTATTAAGTTAATATAAATCGAAAACTCCTTTTCGACTTATGAGTACACCTTGGCCAAGGATTTCATCATTGAGTTAATTGAATGAAATGCAGATCATAATCTCCTACTAGCTAAGAGTGACGAATCATTTATTGATCAATCACAACTTTCATACGATTCTTGACGTACCCGAACGATGTCGTATTAGCGGCCCTTTTCAGAGTAACATCCAACACCGTCAAAGTATGATTGTCCTCATATAAGGTACCATGACGACCTCAAGTCAAAGGATCAATTCCACTACCAAACGTTTGAGATTAACCACTGACACTCAGATAGTTATCCATGTGGAATCTCTCGACGGGTCTCCAATGTTCTGTTCTATAACAAAACATCCACGTGTTCATTTAAGTGTCACCACACTTTAACTTGTGAGATTAGCTACTTACTTCACAAGTAAAAAATGCCACACGTGATGGTCTATTCGTAATAATGATATCCGTATCTCGTTATTACTTACGACCACGGATGATTTAAAATTCAATCAGATGTAATTTGTATCTCACAATCACAACTCCTTGTGATTAACAAATTACAAATATTTGAATCTACGGACTCTATTATTTATTTAATTGTCTATTAATTAAATAACAGATCTGCCATTTAATTGCATTAATTATATATAAAAGTATTTATGTCCAAAGTTGATTGGACCTAGGGCATAATACTTACAGTTGACAACGTTCATGTCATGGGCATGAGATTATGTAATATAAGAAATCAACGTTCAGTGGTTGAATGAATGTGAAGAGATCTAGGATAACAAGCAAGTCCTAGTAAACTTAACTATTGGGAGGTATAATGATGATGTGATGTGGTTCCTATGCATGTTGACCAATTTTGCTGGGGAGGCCTTGGCCACGAATGTGAATCTTGATGGGTGTAAGAAAGTTACAACATTGTCTAAGATGGAAAAATGGTTACTCTTGTTCTTTTAATCCCCAAAATGGGTCTATGAGGACCAAATGTAGTTAAAAGATGAGGTAGAATGAAAAAAAATAAAGAGGGGGAATGAGAGCGAGGCCAAAACTCCAAGAAAAAATGGTGAGAAAGAAAACAAAGAGTGGCTAAAAATCATGAAAAAGGAGAAAGGCTACAAAAAAAAAAAATTGAGAGCCCACATAGAAAAGAAAAGACAAATATGAATTTTTATGCAAAAGAAATTGAGATTAAAATGGCCTTCTTCCAAACCATTTTATAATGTTGCTAGTATATAAAGAACCATACCTTAATCTTAACAAAACTAACCAATCTCTTCCTAGTTTGGTTGTTTCGTTGTTGTAGGAATTTGAGAATGTATTCCCTGAGCAAATGCCTAGTAGGTCGCCACCTATTAGAGGTATTGAACATCAGATTGACTTTGTACCTAAAGTTATTATTCCAAATTGACCCACCTATAGAAATAATTTGAAGGAGGCAAAGGAGCTTTCAACATGAGTCAAGGAGTTGATGGACAATGGATACGTAAGAGAGAGTATGAGTCCATGTACTGTGTCAGAGCTAATTGTACATAAAAAGGATGTGAAATGTGTTTTGCATGCATTCATGACATCCTAGTAGACAACAAGAGTTTAGAGTAGCATGTTAAGCATTTCATATGTGTGCTTAATATTTTGAGACATGAAAAATTTTATGCTAATATGAAAAAATGTACCTTTTGCATGGAAAGAATTGTTTTTCCTAGTTATATTGTTAGTACAATAGGTTTTGAGGTGGATGAAAAAAAAGTTAAAGCCATTATGAAGTGGCCAATGTCGAATAGCATTACTGAGGTAAGAATATTTCATGGTTTACCTAGCTTTTATAGGCAATTTGTTAAAAAAGTGTTGACTTTTTTAGGGTATTAAACAAGAACATACATTTAATGTTATGAAAAGTAGGTTGTATTCTGCACCTGTTTAAGCACTACCTAACTTGAGCAAAACTTTTGAGATTGAATGTGATGCCTTGAGAATAGGATTTGGAGCATTTTATATATCATATACGGCCCATCACATTTTTCAGTGGGAAGCTAAGTGGGGCAACTTTAAATTACCCCACATATGATAAAGAGCTCTATGATCTTGTTCGAGCTTTGAAGATATGACAACACTACCGACAGCTAAAGGAGTTTGTAATTCAAACTAACCATGAATTGTTGAAACGTCTCAAAGGCTTAGGTAAGTTGAACAAGAGGCATGCAAGATAGATGTAGTATATAGAGACTTTTCACAACGTCATTCTGCAAAAATAAAGTAAGGAGAACATAGTTGCTGATACATTATCTAGAAAATAAGTATGATGAGTATTTGTTTAAGGAAAAAAACTATGTGTGCCTGATTGTTCTACGTGTGAGTTGTTGGTACATGAAGCACATAGTGGGGGATTGATAGGGCATTTCAGTGTTATGGAAATTTTAAAAATGTTCCATGAGCATTTTATTGCTCTAGAATGAAAAGAGATATTATTCGCATTTGTAGTTGATACATTACTTGTAAAAGGTCAAATCTCGGGTTTTGCCATAGAAGTTGTATACACCCTTACCCACTCCTGGTTAGCCATGGGTTGATGTGTCTATAGATTGTGTATTAGGGCTACCCTAGACTAAAAGAAATAGAGACTATATTTGTGATAGTGGATAGGTTTATAAAATGGCACATTTCATTCTGTGCCATAAAATAGATGATGCCATGAATGCAATTGATTTATTTTTTAGGGAAATAGTGTGGATGCATAGTATGCCTAGGATTATCGTGTCTTATAAGGATGTTAAATTCATTATCTATTTTGGGAAGATTTTGTGGGGGTAAGTTGGGAATTAAGTTGTTGTTTTCTACTACATGTCACCCACAGGGTATTAACTCAGCTTTTGCGTCTTATAATTAATAAGAATCTAAAGATTTGGAAAGATTATTTACCATTTATAGTGTTTGCATACAATAGGATTATGAATTCTACCACTTTTTATTCTCCCTTTAAATTTATATATCACTTTAATCCATTAACTCTATGAGAAAATTGAAATTAATAAGTCAATACATGAGAAAGTTGGCTTCATATTGAAAAGAAGAATGAAAATTATGCATCTCAAGCTAAAAAATGAAGGAGACATAAAGTTTGAACCATGGGATTTGGTTTGGGTTCACATACGTAAAGAACGTTATCTAGCTCAAAGAAGGCCCAAATTACATCTTAGAAGAGTTGAACCATTCCAAGACCTTGACAAGATTGGTGATAATGCCTATAACGTGGACGTTCCAAGTGAGTATAATATGATTGCTACTTTTAATGATGCTGATCTTTCTCTCTTTAATGTAGGTGGCGACGTTCCAAGTGAGTATAATGTGATTGCTACTTTTAACGATGCTGATCTTTCTCTCTTTAACGTAGGTGGCGATTTGAGCTCGAAGCTTTTTGAAGAGGGAAGAATGATGAGTATCATGAAGATAGAGGATCAGCTAGAAAAGATCCTTTATATGTTTTGGGTGGATTGATTACAAGGTCGAGTGCGAAGAAGATCAAGGAAGCTATACACGGACTAGTCCAAGTCGCATGGGTAGAAAGTTCAAGTACAACAAGCTCTTCGTTCAAAATGGGCATGAGAAACGAAGAACCAACCTTAGTCCATTTGACTCCAATCAAAGCGAATGAAGTGGAAATGGGAAGCAATGTGCATGCATGACTTTAGACACTTAGGAGCACAAGTAAGTTTTCCAAATCGGAGCCTAAAATTGATGAACCACATGCTAGGAAATTTATAGCTCACGCATAGTTCAACGAGCTAGAGTCAAGATTAGTTTTTTAGTTTGTTTTCAACTCTAATTGTTAAATTAATCTATGAACTTTTTCGAGTAAATCAGAGTTTTTTTTTTAGTTCGCCTAAATAAGGCATATTCATTGTATAAACCAAAAAACCATTGATTTTGTGATAGTTAATAAAGTGAGGATTCACTTTCAATGTTGTTATTCATTGAACTATCCTGAAATTATCAAAAGATTTCCACCTTTGTGGCATTCAACCCTAAAACTTTGGTTCTTGATTCTAGAAATTATTGGGTTAAGGTTCTTTTGATCTAATTTTAGCTTTCTTGGAGTTCATACATCAAGTCTTATTGTGGGTTCCAAGGTATTGTGTGCAAGGGTTCATCTAGATTTTGGGGGTGTTATATAACCTTTCTTCGTAGTATTTCCACTGTGTTTTGTAATCTAGCTTTTAGAATACCGCATACCTAATCACCGTTTTGATGTATTTCCCAAATTAAACAATTTTTTTCTTTATTCGTTATTTACTTTGAAACTATTGTCCACATTTCATCTTTTTCAATGTCATCCAAATCAATTGAATCTGTGTTCCCATGCCCATAGTCATTGTCCAAATTATTAGGAATCGGAATGTCATTAAATTTACTAAAATCGTGATCTACTGGTAGAGCTGAATTGGAAGCTGGAGCATGTTCTATTATGTTGGAGGCTCCATATATTTTCTCCAAGTCACTAGTATCCAACAATCTATTGAAATCCATTTGATCCATTTGGAATTGGAACAATAAATGGAGGAAACTAGAAAGTGGTGGAAATGTAATATTTAGAGATAATTGTGGCTTAAATTAGATAGAAAATTTATTTATTCCCCAATAAAAAAATGGCTAATAAAAAGATTGTAATAATTGGAAGGGTAGAATACTAGAATTGTAGATTTAGAATGTAGAAAGATATGCAATGTAAGAAAGAAAGAATGAATTTGGGTCTTTTAATAAATAAAATGTTCAAATTATGCTTGTTGCCCAACGGTCACATTATAGCGCCCATTGGCGTTTATGCAAGCGCTCGTGAAAATGTTTCTTGATTAGCTCGTCCCTACAGGAGTTTGAGCGACCTAGAGATCGAGCTGAGTCTGTGAGCCAATGAGTGACTCAACCCCTTTGCACCCTTACTTGAACCAATTCTTAACTATGTTAAATGACACAATTATATAGAAGGTAATAGCAATGAATGGAAATTGGCTATCAAGGAAAAGCATTAAGAAAAATTACCCCTTGAATATTTATAAGTGTCATCTTTCTACGGTAAATCTCCCATTGAACTTAATATTGTCCTTGTTTGGCCATTTTACATGTCACTTGTTAGATATTATGTCCCATGATAAACCTATAAAACCCCCAATAATCGATTGGAATTGAGGACATAATAAGTATAGATTCGAATATGTAATTCAGATACAATATGATACACATGCTAAGAATTTACTTAAAATGCACAATGAAATTTAAACAATATTTCAGTTTCCACCCACTGATCTGGTTTGCGTTTAGAAAGAAACTATGATATGAACTATCTACAAAGTATTATGACTGCAATCCATAATAGTCAAATTATCCAGCCTCTGATGAAACTTCCACAAGGAACTAGAATGAAAGAATTAAAATTTCTTTTTTCCTATCTATCAATGTAACACCCCAAATTTTATAAACACTGAAGTGTTAAGAAAAACTCAATTCTTTTATAATAATTGCGGAACGATTTTTCTATAAAGAAAATCCTTTATTTTCAACCATAAATATCAATTTAAAATAAACGAACGAGTTTTTGAATAAATAAAACTAACAAATAATTTAGAGAGATAAAAAAAGAACAAATTAAATGTTAAATTTCTTTTTCTTTTCTTCGATTCACTTGGCAGTCTGCATCACCATCCCGCCACAATTTCTATTGACCCAAACTAATCTGTAAAAATTTCTAAGAGTGAGTATTCGAAAACACCCAGTAAGATACGTGTAGTTTCCATATACAGATATATAATAATAAAATCTACATTTCATACCGCTCTACTCTTATGGAATATATCGGTGACCAAACGACACACCCATCTTAGGTCCTCTTATATTTCGTATGATTTCATTTATCTTTTTATATAACCCAAAGATCTACTAATAATCTATGTATATTTAATTGCATATAAAAGCATATAGAAATGAAAACAACTTGCACATATGTATCTTACCTCATTTACTTAAGAATTGCAAAATAGTTTCTTGTCTTCTAGTTCCCAAAAGTACCACTCTCTCTCCCTCTCTCTCTTATGTGTGTATAATTTTTGGTGTGTGAATTATGTAATCCATGTATAGTATTTATAGTAATAAAAAGTGGTTGAGTTATACTAGAAAACATGTACCCTATTGGATAAAATCTAGTTTAGGTATTTTGATTATATTTTAATAATAAATTCATAGTTATCCAACTAGGATATTAGTTATTACATTAAATTCAAAATAGATTAATATTAAAATTCAATACCCACCCACACGAGTTTGGAGAGAGAAAATGAATTGAATTATTGTTTAAATAAAGTTCTATTTATCCTATTTTATTTCAATTGAGTCTAACTTAATGTCTTCTTATCCGAAATAACTTTTTCTCGAGTCAAAGCTTTCTAATTAATTACGACCTATAAAATGAGTCCAATATCGTTATATTAAATCTCGCTCTAACAATATCTAATTATTTGGATCAAATAAAATAGGAATTTAAAATATTTTTCATTTTAGTCCTCAACTTCAAAAAATGTAAATATATAATATATAAAAAATAAATAAATTTTATTTTAAAATTTTTGGGGTATTACAATCTCCCCTCCTTAAATGAAGTTCATCCTCCAAATTACCTCAATTATTTGAAATATTTTGGATACTTGACTTTAACATACTTATAATACTTCATAACATAAAGCAAGGAAACTAATATTCATGCTAAAAGAATGAAATTTCATTTCATACATTAGGTCCATTAGAGTGGTCGGAAAAGTGAGAGTCGCATTTTAGCAAAATTATCCTTTAACTCCTAGGTCTCATAAAAAAAATATATATTTTTAATACACATCTTCTTCTTCTTCTTCATAGATTACTCTAAAAATAAAGCTAAACATGTAAATATGCTTAGTCTAAAACATGGGCAATAACTCAACTACAATTTAAATATAAATTGCCATCAATTCAAAATCCATCCAAAATATTATTTAACATCAATTTGAATTCAATTTAAAACTATTATTTAGTTATTTAAAACAATAATTAATATTAATCCTTAAACAATAGAAAAAAAAAGAAAAGAAAAATCTGATTTTTTTTTTTGAAATGTTTGAAATATTGTTTTTCGCCTTGTCGATTTGAATAACGAGTAATCAAAATGCTTCCAGATGAGGGGGGGGGGTTCACAAACGGGCTGTTTAAATCCCAAACTCTTCTTAGACAATTCAGATCTTTTTGACAAAGCCTTTCAATTTTGCAATTACACAGTTCAACAAAACTCAAACAATAAGTCTCATGTAAAATTTCTTAAAATATAAAATCTCAAATTGGTACATTTTAAAAACATCCCCAAATGCTAAAGTTAAAACACACAAAAATTTATTATATGTGAACTTTAAATCATCGGTATTAAACCATAACAATTTAAATTCTAGACTACTATTACTCGAAATCAATTTAAGCAACTATTTATTCTACAAAATAAAAGAATTCTTTTTTTATTTTAGTCTACAGAATCGATTTTATAAACTTGAGCTCTGATACCATACTATAACGTCTCCAAATTTTATAAACGGTGGAGTTTTACGAAAAACTCAATTCCTTTATAATAATTGCGGAACGATTTTCAATAAAGAAAATTCTTTATTTTCAACCATAAATATCAATTTAAAATAAACAAACGAGTCTTTGAATAAATAAAACTAACAAATAATTTAGAGACATAAAAAAAAGAACAAATTAAATGTTAAATTTCTTTTTCCTTTCTTCGATTCACTTGACAGTCCGCATCACCATCCTGCCACATTTTCAATCGACCCGAACTAATTTGTAAAAATTTGTAAGAGTGAGTATTTGAAAACACCCAGTAAGATACGTGCAGTTTATATATACAGATATATAACAATAAAATCTATATTTCATACCACTCTGCTCTTTTGGAGTATATCGGTGACCAAACGACACACCCATCTTAGGTCCTCTTATATTTCGTAGGATTTCATTTATCTTTTTATAGAACCCGAAGGTCCACCAATAATCCATGTATATTTAATTGCATATAAAAGCATATAGAAATGAAAACAATTTGCACATATGTATATTACCTCGTTTATTTAAGAGTTGCAAAATGGTTTCTTGTCATCTAGTTCCCAAAAGTACCTCTCTCTCTCTCTCTCTTACGTGTGTATAAGTTTTGGCGTGTTAATCATGAAATCCATGTATAGTATTTATAGTAATAAAAA
>NW_019248108.1:62550-66343 GCF_002742605.1 Olea europaea var. sylvestris | reverse complement strand
ATTGAAAGCAGAAAAGGCTCAAACTCAAAATGAGTTAGGATCTTTCTGTGAACAATATGGATTTGAGAAAATCTTACCGCCTTTTTCAAAATCAAGAAAAATTCTTCATAAGAAAAGATTTTCAAAAGGAAAATATTTTCCTGAAGAAAATTTTCACAAAAAGAAATTTTCAAAAAGAAAACAATTTTCTAAAAGAAAATTTACAAAAAATTTTCAAAAGAAAGATTCAAAAGTTACATGTTGGAAATGTAACAAAACTGGTCATTACTCAAATATATGTCCTCTTAAAGAAAAAATTAGTACTCTTCAAATTGATGAAGATACTAAAAATCAACTTCTTAATCTTATTCAGTCTAGTTCTGAGTATGAGTCAAATTCTGAATTAGAAAAAGTTTTTATCAATCAAGAAGATTCTGATTATGAATTTACTCAAAATTCTGATTCTTGTACTTCTTCAAATGATAAAGAAATTTGTGGTTGTAAAACTATAAATGTTTTAACAGGAGAAGAAGAAATTGTCCAAAATATCATTGACAGGATTGATAATCCTAAACTTAAAGAGAAATTCTTATCTCTGACTCAATCCTCTACATCAAAAGAAAATTTTGATGATATCAATCTTACAAATATTCTTCGTCGTGCTCAAAAGGAATTTTCAAAAGTTCCTAAACCTTCAATTCCTGATCTTCAAGGTGAAGTTAAGGAGATGAAATCTCAAATTTCAAAACTTGAAAAACATGTTCAAGATATTCGTATGGAAGTAGTTTGTCTTAAAGCAAAAGACTTAACCAATGAATATTATTCTCAAAATAAAGGAAAATCCAAAGTTTCTTCAAAAACCCCTTCACATCATTCTGAATCATCTTCATCTGATTTTTCTTCCACTTCAAAATTTCCTCAAACTGAAGAAGAAATGATTAATGTTATTAATCGAATTCAACTTCAGAAATGGTACTGCAATATGACTATTGTAGTCAATAAAGAATTCAAATTCACTACACGTGTCTTGATTGATTCAGGTGCTGATCAAAATTGTATCAAAGAAGGATTAATTCCTACAAAATATTTTGAAAAAACTACTGAAAGCCTATATGGTGCTAGTGGTAAAAAACTCAATATTAATTACAAAATTTCAAAAGCTCATGTTTGTAATTCAAACATTTGTTTCAAAAATGTTTTTTATTTGGTAAAAGATCTGGATCAAGATGTAATTCTTGGTACTCCTTTTATTGTTCAAATTTATCCTTTTAAAGCTGATTATAAAGGATTAACTACAAAAATCTTTGGAAATAAAATTCATTTTGAATTTTCAAATCCTCCTTCTTATAAAGATGTTAATTCTTTAAAAAAAGCTGCAATTTCAAAAATTATTCATAATATCAATTTAAAAAGAAATCATGTTAAATTTCTTAAAGAAGAAATTTCTTTTCAAAAAACTGAAAAAAGATTAGAAGAGGATTCTTCTATCAAAAATCTTATTTTAAATTTACAAAAGAAGATTGACCAAGAGATTTGTTCAACTATTCCAAATGCTTTCTGGGATAGAAAGAAGCATATTGTTTCTCTTCCTTATAATTCTGATTTTCATGAATCAAATATTCCTACAAAATCTTGTCCTATTCAAATGAAAAAAGAATTACTTGATTTTTGTATCAAAGAAATCAATGATTTACTTGAGAAGAACTTAATTCGTCCAAGTAAATCTCCATGGAGTTGTTCTGCATTTTATGTTAACAATTCTGCAGAAATTGAACGAGGTGTTCCACGCCTTGTTATCAATTACAAACCACTCAATAGTGCTCTTCAATGGATTCGTTATCCTATTCCTCAGAAGAAAGATCTTCTGAATCGTCTTTCAAAAGCTACCATATTCTCAAAAATTGACATGAAGTCAGGATTTTGGCAAGTTCAAATAAAGGAAGAAGACAGATACAAAACTGCATTTAATGTTCCCTTCGGACAATACGAATGGAACGTTATGCCTTTTGGCCTTAAAAATGCTCCTTCTGAATTTCAAAAAATTATGAATGATATTTTCAATTCATTCTCGGATTTCATTATTGTTTACATTGATGATGTCCTCATTTACTCAAAATCTATTGAACAACATTTTAAGCATATTCATACATTCATACATGTAATCAAGAAAAATGGTTTAGCAGTCTCTGCTAAAAAGATTGTTTTGTTTCAAACAAAAATTCGTTTTCTTGGTCATAATATTCAAAATTCTTCGATAATTCCAATTCAAAGAAGTCTTGATTTCACTGATAAATTTTCAGATGAAATTAAAGAAAAAACAAGTTTGCAACGTTTTTTAGGTTGTGTCAACTATGTGGCTGATTTTGTCAAAGATATCCGTCAAATCTGTGCCCCATTATTCAAAAGATTACAAAATAACCCTGACCTATGGAGTCACGAGTGTACGCATGCTGTTCAAAAGGTGAAAAAGTTGGTCAAAAATATTCCCTGTCTTTCAATTCTTGACCCCACAGCCTCAATTATCGTTGAAACAGATGCCTCAAATATAGGATTCGGTGGTGTGTTAAAGCAATTACCCCTAGGATCGTCAAAAGAACAGTTAGTCAGATTTCATAGTGGAGTCTGGTCTGGACCTCAAATCAACTATTCAACTATCAAAAAAGAGATTCTTTCAATAGTTCTCTGCATTTCCAAATTTCAAGATGATTTGATCAATAAAAAATTTATTTTGAAAACTGATTGCAAAGCTTCAAAAGATGTTTTACAAAAAGATGTAAAAAATCTTGTTTCCAAACAAATCTTTGCAAGGTGGCAGGCTATTTTGTCCTGTTTTGACTTCGAAATTCTATTTATTCAAGGAAAATCAAACTTCTTAGCAGATTTCCTCACAAGAGAGTTTATTCAAAAGAGTGAGAAAAAATGAGTTGGGCAAAGAAAGTTGAAGAAGAAGAGGATTCTCAAAATCCTTTTCAAACAAAAACCTCAAGAAAGAAGAAAAGTTCAATTCCTTTCTACACCATTATTTTCAATTGATGATTATTTCTAAAGATCATCCTCAAAAAATGAAGAACAAGAATATTTATCCACCCAAAATACTCAAAAATACTACCGTTTCAACCTTAATATTCAAAGAAGTCAATCAAAAAAACTCAATCCAGAACAACCAAAACCTTCAAATTTCAAAAAAGTTGTTCAAAGTTCTGGTAAACTTCCTCAAATTAATCCTCCAAACTCTTTCAAATACTTTACTAAGAGTCTTTCTGATTGTGCTCTTACAATGGAAAGTTCTTGGATCAATCGTTATGGCGGTCTTGATGATTGCCTTGAATCAATTCTTCCAGAAAACTTTTGGTTCATGCCATCAAATATCCAAAAAACTAGAGATTACTACGAAACCATTCTTTCTTTGACTGGTTCTGCATTAATCTTTCATACTCCTGAACCAAGAGATAAATCAAATATTATGTTTTCAAAAATTTCAATTCTAAGAGTTCTGTCTTATGAAGACTGGGGACAGAATCCTTGGGAAGAAAAAAGATTAAATCTCTCAAAAACATTTTTCACTTGTCAAGATACTTTCAATTATTTTGATTATCAGAATGCTTGGTATAAGGCTCTTCTTTTTAGGCCAGTAACCCATTCTTGATTTATCAATTTTAATCAGAATTGTAACCCTCATTTTTCGAGTTGGTTTCAAACTTGGTTCCAGTATCATGGACTTGAAGAACAAATTTTGCCCAGTCTAGTTCTTCAAGGATATGAATACTTCAAAAGAGAGGCAAAACCTTTTCTCAAGCCTCAAGAAAATCTTTTG
>NW_019248108.1:55519-60651 GCF_002742605.1 Olea europaea var. sylvestris | reverse complement strand
TATATATATATATATATATATATATATTTGTTTTTTTTTGTTTTTTCACATCAACATGTGCTAAAACTTTACAAAGTTATACTTTAACTCCTAAGTCTCATAAAAATATATATATATATATATTTTTAATACACATCTTCTTCTTCTTCTTCTTCTTCTTCTTCATAGATTACTTAAAAATAGAGTTAAACATGCAGTCTAAAACATGGGCAATAACTCAACTACAATTTAAATATAAACTGTCATCAATTCAAAATTCAGCCAAAAATATTATTATTTAACATCAATTTGAATTCAATTTAAAACTATTATTTAGTTATTTAATACAATAATTAATATCAAACCTTAACAACAGAAAAAAGGAAAATCTGATTTTTTTTTTTTTGGAATGTTTGAAATATTGTTTTTCACCTTGTCGATTTGAATAACGCCTAATCAAAAGGCTTCCAGATGAGGAAAGGGTTACAAACGGACCGTTTAAATTCAAAGCCCTTCTTAGACAGTTTAGATCTTTTTGACAAAGTCTTTCAATTTTACAATTACGCAATTCAACAAAACTCAAACAATAAGTCTCACGTGAAATTTCTTAAAATATAAATTTTCAAATTGGTACATTTTAAAAACATCCCCAAATGCTAAAGTGAAAACACACAAAAATTTATTACATGTGAACTTTAAATCATAGGCATTAAACCATAACAATTTAAATTTTAGACTACTATTACTCAAAATCAATTTAAGCAACTATTTATTCTACAAAATAAAAGAATTCTTTTTTTTCTTAGTCTACAGAATCGATTTTATAAATTTGGGCTCTGATACCATACTGTAACATTCCCAAATTTTATAAACAGTGGAGTGTTACGAAAAACTCAAATCTTTTATAATAATTGCGGAACGATTTTTCAATAAAGAAAATTCTTTATTTTTAACCATAAATATCAATTTAAAATAAACAAACGAGTCTTTGAACAAATAAAGCTAATAGATAATTTAGAGACATAAAAAAAGAAAAATTAAATGTTATAATCTGTAAAAAATTGTAAGAGTGAGTATTCGAAAACACTCAGTAAAATACATACAGTTTTCATAAACAGATATATAACGATAAAATCAACATTTCATACTGCTCTGCTCTTATGGAGTATATCGGTGACCAAATGACACACCCATCTTAGGTCCTCTTATACCTCGTAGGATTTCATTTATCTTTTTATAGAACCCGAAGGTTCACTAGCAATCCATATATATTTAATTGCATATAAAAGTATATAGAAGCGAAAACAACTTGTACATATGTATCTTATCTCGTTTAATTAAGAGTTGCAAAATGGTTTATTGTCTTCTAGTTCCCAAAAGTACCCCCCCTCTCTCTTACGAGTGTATAACTTTTGGTGTGTGAATTATGGAATCCATGTATAGTATTTATAGTAATAAAAAATGTTACTAGAAAACATGTACCCTATTGGATAAAACCTAGTTTAGGTATTTGAATTATATTTTAATAATAAATTCGTAGTTATCCAAATAGGATACTAGTTATCACGTTAAATTCAAAATAGGTTAATATTAAATTAAAAGTAATATTAAAATTCAATACCCACCCACACGTGTTTAGAGGCAGAAAATGAATTGAATTATAGTTTAAATAAAGTTCTATTTATCCAATTTTCTTTAAATTGAGATTAACTTAATGTGTTCTTATCCAAAATAATTTTTTCTCGAGTCAAAGACTTCTAATTAATTACGACCCATAAAATGAATTCAATATCGATATACTAAATTTCGCACTAACAATATCTAATTATTTGGATCAAATAAAATAGGAATTTAAAACATTTTTCATTTTTGTCCTCAACTTAAAAAAATGTAAATATATAATATATATAAAATAAATAAATTTTATTCTAAAATTTTCGAGGCATTACAATCAAGATAACGAATGTCTTGTTGTGTTATCAAACCCTAATAGTTATTAATAGAAGCTTAAATGGGCTTATCCCGTCCTTTAAACTTAACCTAATCCAACATTTAATTAATCTAATTATTAAACTTGATCCATAAATTAACTAATCCTATTAATTATCATGGGTTTGTTAACAAGTAACGTAATTAATTAATTATTAATTATTACCCATTAGATTCCTAATCATGATGCTTAATGACGTGAATTATTATTACGATCTAATCACAATCAATAAATTAAAATTTTCATTTTTAATTTATCATCAATACACGTAAATCGTTCTAGATTGACATCTCACAATCTGTCAAGACAATATTTGTGATTAGAAATGTCATGTGGTATGACAAAATTAATTTTTTTTATTTGTTGTGAAACTATAATTCATTCATCAATATGACCCGATCAATTATGAGATATGAAACATGTCAACTTCGATTATCAATTATATCTTTCGTCCCACGATTAAATATATGTATGTCAAAAACATGTTTGGACTTATAATACACATTAGCCAAGGATTTCACTATCAATTTAACCGAATGAAATGTAAATCATAATCTTTTGCTATTTAAGAGCGATAATCACAACCTTCATATAATTCTAGATATAAATCATATTTTTTTGCCATTTAAGAGTGATAATCACAACCTTCGTATAATTCTAAATATACTCGAACGACGCCATATTAGTGACTTTTGGTAGAGCAACATCCAACGCCACTAAAGTATGACTGTTTTTAAGACACTATGATGACCTCAAGTCAAAGTTCAAATTTTACTATCAAACATTAGAGATAACTACTAATATTCAGATAGTTATCCTTGTGGTATCTCTAAAATGGATATCCAATGTTTTGTTCTAACAATAAAATACTCATTTGTTCATTTAAATATTATTACTTACTCACAAGTAATAAATGTCACATGTGACAGTCTATTTGAAATAACAATATTCGTATCTCATTATTACTTATGATGATTGATAATTTAAGATTCAATTCATATGTATTTTGTATTTTACAATCATAGCTTCTTGTGATTAACAAATTACTACGATTAGAATCCATGGACTCTACTAGCTAATTTAATAGAATATTAGTACAATTAAACAATAATTTTGTTATAAATAAAATGCATCAATGACATATTAAAAATATTTATGTTCAAAATCAATTAGACCTATGACATAGCACTTACTATAGATACGTCAACAGGCTTTTTAAACAAAATTAAGATCCACGTACGCACATATAAAGCTGTAGTGGTAAGATGGGCTATGAGCTGAAGGATTACAGTGGGAGCAAATTATACAATAAATTTACACGTTTCCATGCTTCTTAGCAAAGGACCGTTGCTTATTATTGGTTGAATATGAAAACTACTTGCATATTTTACTTTTTTCTCAAGCCCTAGGAGCATCCTCTCGTGCTTGGTGCATTGAAAATTGTGCTAACAAGGAGTAATTCTCTACTTGGGGTCAAGGTATAGCTTGTTACTCGTTTATTTCGAAAAGTATACATACTTTTGTTTTGATCTGATCTCTTTCGAAATTCTATTGATCGAACATTACATGCTTCATGCTTGGGTACTACATCAATACTACAAGTATGTTTGTTTATCAAAAGTGTTTATCTTTGTTCCACCATATAAATGGTCTTTCACATACTTTAGTATATAAAAGTCAGTTCCATTTGTAACGATCTTTTTTATTTTATTATTATCTTTTTGTCGTTATCGAAGTTTCTTTAAATTATTTTCGTGACAATTTATTACTTTTAAATTTATTAAATAATGGTTTACTTAAGGTAGTTTTTTAATACTTTTTATTAATAAAAGGGAAAGGGCAAAGATCAAATAAAATTCAATCTATAATTTAAGAATTAGGTATGTCATCATATATAGATATGATAAGTAAATATTTTTCAATGATATGCAAAATCAAGGATAAGAGAAACATAAGGTTTATTTAACACTAAAATAATGTATATTATATAAATCTCCCACAAGCTAGTTTTCTAGAATTGTATATTATGTAAATCCCACCAATGCTATTTTCTAGAATTGCAAGGAAACACGAAATGAAACGGAGAAGTCCATAAAAATATTACTTGCTGCTAGTGCCTCAAAATTTGAAGTTCGACGAGAGTTTCACAGCCAACTAAAATTGATTTGACAAATTAAATAATCAAACAAAATATATTTCAAATTTTGCAAGCAGATGGATTCATAACATAAGGGAATAAAATTTTAGACATGTTACACTGGATTTGTTTTATTATCTTTATTAAATCCAGTTACAACAACAACACATAATCGCTCACTAATTGACGACCTCTTCTAATCTATAAGAGGTAGGAGAAAAGGAGTGAGTATATGAGAATACTCAATAGGACACAGGTATTATACAGTCTTGTGTAAAAATATCAATGCTTGCATCAAAATAATCATACCATCATATCATATCTGTAAATATTCTGTAAGAGCTTATATCATTCCGTCCACGATATTTGTATTACAACATAAAGCCACGTGTTTTTCCACGTAATTGGCTCAATCTACTGATTTGTCTTTTGATCATTCACGTGTCTTCAATCCTTTTCAAACTCAAACAAGGTTGTTTACCTAATTTAACACCGAGGGCATACTGGTAGTAAAAAGTTATGATTGCCGTGTATTATGCCAAGAAAATTGCCCAAAATATATTATATAATAGATCATTCAAATCTTTGAAATTTTTTTTTTTTTGTTTCCAATGTAATCCACACATCATAAACAAATCATAGCCAATCCCATTTCAACTAGAAACACATGTGGCTAAATTAGAAATATTTTTAAATCAATATTAACTTAATTAATTACAAGTTAATGTAACAACTTCCAACCTCAATATCATAAGTATAACTTATTCGAAATAATTATTTTTCGAATCCAAGGTGCATTATTTAATACGAGCTACATAATAAACCCAAAAATTGTATGCTAATTCTAGCTATATATATATATATATATATAGACATAATAAACCCAAAAATTGTATACTAATTCTAGCTATATATATATATATAGCATTGAAAACAGTTAATTCTATTCCATAAAATTTCAGGGGCTTCTCACTATTACTTTGTATTGCTGGGGACACAACCTGGTTTTCAGCAAAAAAAAAAGTA
>NW_019248108.1:17793-54206 GCF_002742605.1 Olea europaea var. sylvestris | reverse complement strand
ATCAATTAATATTAACCTCAATCAAATGGCAAACTTGTTTGAATATTTTATACTAATTATCTAATTTAACTAAGTGTTCTAATGATCAAATTATGAAGTTTTTGTAAATTTAGGTGAGATAATTGCTACGACTTTGTTTTGCCATTATTAATCCGTTTCAATATAAATCAATATCATGGCAATATGCATGCATTCTTCTTGATTAATGTTCGTAAGATAATTAATAAACTCTCTTGAGTAGAGTTCAATTTATTATATCTTGTGACATTCATATATCTCTATGAAGATGCAAACATGAAAGCATGCATTAAAAATACTAGAAATCTATGAAAATCACGGGTAGCATAGGATATATCTCTATCCTTTATCGAATTTTGCAATGATTGTTATAAGTGCAATCTATTCTATTGTCTCTCTTGTACACAATAAAATCACACATCATTCCAATTGGCAGCTAATTAATTGAAAAGCATTATATCAATAATCATCCAAGAATAATTACATATTGGGTGTCAAATTATTGAACTTTCATTAAATGCTTCATAACAAGAGTTCATCATCTAGGTCTTAGTAATTGGAAATCTGGCCAAGCATTGCAAAATTACAAGATAACATGATTGATTGTTAGAAAATAAATCGGATTTTAGATTGCTGAAGGAAAAGATGATGAATCTTAAATTTCTTGAATTGTTTCTTGATTGAATCCCACTGTCTTCTTCCTGCTTTCCTAAAAATCAAAGTTGTATCTTCAAATAAGAATCTTGTGATTACCGTAATACCTTAATTAATAAAAAATGAAAAGAAATAAAATTGGAATGGTTAGGTGGTGGATTTCGATTTACTTTTTATATCAATCCAATCCATTTGCCTATCAACCCAATTCTACACAAAACATACACACAACAGAGAGAGAGAGAGAGAGAGAGAGAGAGAGAGAGAGAGAGAGAGAGAGACGGTTAAGAAGAAGAAAAAAATAGGAAAGTTCACCAACATTGTTAGAAATTAAGCGCATTCTACTATTAAACTTGAATTTTTCAACTTAAAGGTAAGTAAAACGTTACTTATTAAATAGTTATGTTTAATTTTAGAGTTGTTAGATTATTAGTTTAAATTCAATTTTATTGAATGGGGGAGCTATTGAATTAAGTGGAGTAAGCCACGAAACTAAGTTAAAAGGAAGAAAAATAATTTAAGTGATTAAATGAATTGGGAAAATTGCCTAAGTATAAAAAGATTAGAATTTAGTATCGCCTATTTAATTATTGAAGTTTTTTAAGATGGTTAATTGTTAATTTAAAAATTATATCATATTTTAGGCAACAATATGAAGATCGAGAACCCTACCAACCGAGTTGATTTTTCATACATAGTTTTGTGAGTGGAAAAAACTTAAATATCTTCAAGTGTTGATAAATTAAGCATATATTATTACATTATGTGCAAATATGTGAATTAATTGTTCAATTATATAATTATTATGAAAGTTTCTTTCAATATGATATATCTGGACCTTCTAAGATTGGATATGGATTATTTGTGAATTGAATTGTCGACATATGTTTTATTAACCACTACTAAGGCACCGAAGCATTCCATTGTGTCGGCTACAAGTGAAACTTATCAGGTGATTGCCATGGTAATTAGGGGATGTGCCTTTCGTGATTGCGGGAGGAATGACCACTTGCTTGTGCTATTTTGATATGGTGATCATTGGTATCTTTGTGCAATAACAAAATATATTTCAAGTGGAAAGATAAAACACTTTTTGGTAAACTGTTTCCACGAATTTTGAGCTTCTCCATGGACAGTGCCAATCTATTGCCTCAATTTTTGAATAGATGACATGGCAAACACATCCTAGTTACACTCGCGTTCACATAACTTTTCTCTTGTATTTAGACAAACAGTTAAGAACACACTTCCTTCTTCAGAGGTGGGAAAGACACAACGTGCACAGAGACCATTAAGTCAGTCACTTGTATAATATATTTGGGTGTGAGAATATTGAAGACGAGAGTAACAAAGGTGTTTGGATATCGATGGTTAGGATAGAATCGTTGGATTAAGTGACATTTTTCCTTTCTTAACAGTAAAACAAGAGAGAACAATATTACTTGAGTGTAAAAAATCGCATTACATTCAAATGTCACTTAGTGTGGGCTTTGATATTAAAAGATGAATCATAATAATCGTTGGATTAAGTGACATGTTTCCTTTCTTAATAGTCAAGGTGCCTTTTCATAGATTTTATTTAGCCAACCCTAGGCTTAGGGACATTTAATATTTCTTAAGAGGCACCCTATATTCTAGGCCTAACATGTAGGGAGTAGACTAATTAGTTGACCTAATAGAGTTGCTGCTACAGAGAGATCACATCAATAAACCTGAAAAGATCTTGTACAATAGATCTTATGGAAAATGTGCCTCATATGCCTAAAGGCTATTCACCTTGTATGGAAAATGTGCCTCATATGCCTAAAGGCATCATATGGCCTCACGATTCGGTCATTGCATGGAAGTTCGACATAATGCATCATTTTGACTACGGGACTGGCCTCGGGTTGATCGAGTAAAACGATATGGAGCAATTAGAAGAGAAAATTCTAAATCAATTATAAAATAAAATAAATAAGAAGTATCTAAGAAAACATGCACAACTTTCAGCTCGATCATCGAATTTTCATCCGTGAGTACAATCTGAAAGTGTTTTCGATTCTTCATATTTTTGTCTGATGGCATTATCTAAATTTCGAGTGTCAATTTTCAATGTTTAAGAGTCCGTTTTAGCATTTTTCTCTTTTAAGTCCGTTTAAGATAATTTCATCATTTTGCAGTATTTTAATTTTATTCAAATTTTTTACAATTTTTTTTTGTTTTATTTGAATTTATTTATAGAATTAGATTTTCAATGTGATTAGGATTTGTTTTGAGTATACAATACATGTGTAAGTTTGTAAAAATATTACATTCATTTTTCTTGATTAATAAGACATTTTAGTTTTTCTCATTAACTGGTGCATTCTAATATTTCTCACGTCCATTCAAGAACAATTCGAGCAAACACCCATTCGTATGTTATGAACAATACTCTTTTATTACTATCCACATTTGCATAACGTGTCATAGGAAAGTGACATGGAATATGAGCCGAGTTCGCTTATTATGTGAATACTACTTGGCCATGCTTGGAACCTCATTGAATGAGGCGTAAAAAATAATAGTATAAAAGAAAGAGTTGGGAAATGAAGAGGTTGGCATGGAACCTATATCCAACATGAAAGAATGTGTTCGAACATGTGGATTTTGGTTAGCAATTTCATAGTTGAGACTAGTTATTCAACAGATGGGGTGGCATGGAACCTATATCCAACATGAAAGAATGTGTTCGAACGTGTGGATTTTGGCTAGCAATTTCACACATGAAACTTGGTATTCAACATTGGAATTTGGTTAGATTAAAAGAGCTCTTTTAATTAATTAATAAAGTATTGAGAAGCTTTTCTCCTCTCCGCATTTTTCCAATTCATAGTATTAAGTCAATGATCTTAAAACTGTTAATTATTATTTTGTATATTCTACTGTATTATACTAGTAAACAAGACTAGAAAAATAATTTTAAACATAAAATAATTTTTATATATTCAGCCTTACTAGCAGTCGCAGTGTACTGATTCGATTCCTGAAGTATGGAATTGGACTTTTTGTGGGAACTAGTGTATAGGCAATCTTTGTTCCCTGGCCTGTTAGGGCACATCTCGCAATTTACTTCCCTCACGATACTCCGGGAACGGAACGGTGGAGGTTTTCAAATTGGAGTTCAACCTTTTTAGTAATATCCCTCTACGAAAGGCACAACATTATTGGCTCAATATTCACACGTCGTTTTCTTTAATAAAACATTAATTTATAGCTAGTCATTCTTTATTGTTATTGGGCCAACATAAGTGCGGACATGAATTGGGCAAGTGGAGAATTTCAGGTTACCATATTTTCATCACGCCAACCTTAATTAAATATGCCACATGTAGTTTGGTACTAAATCTAACACAGACTATGACACTCCTAAATCCATCACAACCAACCCGTTAAGGAATTTGTAACACCAAAAAATTTGATAAGGAGAAAATTACCTTAAATTCTACTTTTAAAGTTTCAAATTAAGAAATCAGGTATTAATAATTAATTTTTATCAAAAATAAGATATATCCACACCACGCCACACCACACAGTTCCTGCTCCATTTATCCTCCAAGATTAAATTTGTATATATGTAACCATTGGTTTCTAGACAAAATATTTACCATCAAAATCTACTTTATTCATTGTTGAGTATGTTCCAGAAATTCTAACATACTTAATATTTATTTGATTCAAAAGTTAATATCATAATTGTGTTGTAATCAAGCAGGTCATCGGGATTGCAGAGATTGAGAGGGACGCTGAGGCACCACCTCGGAGGAAGAGAACGGAGCAAGGTTCAAAGATCTGATTGAGAGAAATTCTTTACCGTGATGGCTCATTTCCATGATCAGAATGCCGATGGCCCACTGGCATCAATGCTTGAAAACCACAAAATGATAAATCATTAGAATAATACGAAAAACTATTGTATGGTTCGTATAATTGTAAATTTATTGTGGCATAGTTATTAAAAATATATTTTAATTAAGGTGTGATTATAATGTGGTCTAGTAATTAAAATTTGTAGTGGTAATATAATTAACATAAGTGTAAACCACAAAAACTTCCACGAACCCAAAAATGAGATACCGCATTCCATGCAGCTGAGGTCTGGAAAAACATAGCCCATGCGTTATCCACAAAACTGACCTGGCCATGACTTGCCCTAGAGTGATCCATTTTTTATGAACTGAATGGAGTTTTGTCCCAAATTCAATTGTCTAAGGTTCTATGACAGTATTTGGCCCCAAAAAAAATTTCAATCCATGCCAAAATCTAGACTTTTTTTCGACCCTCCTTATAAAAGTTCAAGAAATGCATGGATATGCCAAAATAATGCACAAAGTATAAAGATAAACATCACCAAAATCATTTATGAATCACCAAAATGTTAACGTCAACTAAGAAAACTCGATCTAATACTTTAAATGTCAAATTTTTTTTTAGTCAATGTGTAAAGCATATCATATAAGTAACTGCAAACTTATCAAGAAAATAAAAGTTGAGCTGTCTACCTCTTCAATAAGTTTACATAAATGATGATGATGATGATAATGATTATTATTATTATTATGATAACTTAGAAGCTTTAATATTCTCGATAAGTCTACCCATACGAATATCTAGGATGGTGTCATCTCCAGAGTAGTTTGGCTAGCTACTTAAAATATTCACAAATTAAATCAAGATATAGGATGCATGTAGGTTTTACAAATACTTAAATATTTCATGACTTTTGACAAAGTATTGGTTGCAAATGTGAAAATTGTTCACTGTGACACTTGTTTTATTCCACGAAAACTTCTAAAAACATTTTAAGCGAAAAACTTTTTTAGAATTTAATGTTTTTTTTTGTCGCTTTTATAAACTTTTACATAATTAAGTAAAAAATCTTTCATAGATTTTGATAGACTTTCACTAAAAGACTTTTAAAGAATTCGTTCTACTTTTACCAAATCTCATTTTAGAAAATCAAATCTTATATATGAAGTTATATTCCTATTTCTTATTTCACATCCTTATTTTATTTAATTGTTTTGCATGATCAAATGATTCAGAACACATAGTAAAATATTATATTTTTCGAGTCAATGAAATATTTTTAAATCTATAACAATGTATAAGTCCCCTCAATTAAAAAAATAAACAAACAAATAAAAATTATATATATTTCATTACTCTTTGATTAAAAAACGAAAAGAAATCCCTTATCTTCAAATATATATATATATATAGACGAAACGATCAAAAAGAAGAAAGTCCTTGAGAACTTTTAATTATCAAAGGATGTTTTCTCATAGTAAAAAGGAAAATAATATAAAAGAAAAGAGAAAAAAAAGGATAATAATAAAGAGTAAGGATAATAATAAAGAGTTGAAGAGAAAGAAAAAAAAATATTAATTTTTTATAGCTTGGCTCTAGGGTTCTTAGAATGAAAGAGAAAAGATAAATATTGAAGAAAAAAAATAAAATTACATATTAGAAAACATTTGAGTGAAATTCTTTAAAAAATATTTGGGGTGAATGAGTGACAATTTTTTAGATTTTGTCGTTATGCTTTATGTTTAAAACTTAGTACGTAGACAATTTCACACAAAGTCATTAAAGTTATTGACAATTTGAAAATTCTGCAACTATTAAAATTATGGGGAAAGAAAAGTCTTGATTTAATACTGTAGGACTTTAAAGGGCATTAATGATATTGTCATTTTGAATACTATGTAACTATTAAAATTATTTAAAAAACAAAGTCTTGATTTAGTACCGTAAGACTTAAAGGACTTTTAAGAAATCAATAAAAATCTACATTAAATACCTCAAAATTTTATTACTTTGTTACTCTGTGGGTAATATTATTTATCTCCATTAAAGTTGATCATTATATGATGTGGCATTATAAGATTAGACTAATAAAGTGGATCTAATATTATAACATTTAATTGAAATTATCATTTTATAAAACATCACCTATCACAAAAATTGATGATAATCTCTAACAAAAATATATATCATTATTCTTTGACATTACTCGATTTTATATTATTCTTGCTTTAGTGAATTGAAGTGGTGCGTCATATTACCTGTCGACCCCAAAAAATGTTACCAACAGATGTCGGACCCATCCGCGCACACGTGGGCGAAGGTCCTACACGCTAAGACACGTGGACGGTCTAGGACGAACGGACCTGGCGTTGGAGTAGCTCAACGACGTGGGACGAGAACGTTTGGAATCCGGCAGGATGTTCGTGATCCGATTGTACAATAATTACCAATCGGTGCTCATGAATGTGCATGTAAATATGTATGAACTCGTATTGTGTTGTAAAGCAATATGAAAGAGAGAGTAAAGTGTGGTTTCTTGTATTAATTCTTGCATTAGTCCTTCAATGTTACACAAGGGAAGTATTTATAGTGGTACATGTGAAATGACAGCCCTCGGATGAGGTGGCACATTGCCTCATCTCTTTAATCCAAACATCCAATCATAGGCATCATCCTTGACTTGCTAGTTTGCTGCGCATTTATTATTTATGCAGAACCCCCATACTAATGACAAGACTTGACATTTACACTTATGACAAACGTTCCATCAATCATTCTAATAAGATCTTTATGTAGAAGATCTCTTGGAAGAAGTGATCATGGACGACGTTCCTTCATGGTTCAGGGGCTTCAGATTCGAGAACTTCTGCCACTCACGTAGTACTTCCGCTTTAGGGTTTCAGCTATCTTCATAGGTTTCGGGTATACAAACCACCTCAACTAGAGCGCCTTGTGGTTCGGATTGAGTGGGCCATAGGCCCAAGTAGGTTGGCCAAGTATGACAACACGTAACATTACAATTTTTAGATTTCAATGTTATCGAGCTGAAATCAAAGGCCAAATACCAACCCCGCACCCCCCCCACACACACAAAAGAACAACTTTAGGCTAAGCATACGATAACACGAAGGGTGGAGTTTCCTAGCCAAAATGTGTGCCAAAAATGGGCTTAAAATGCGTAGAACAGCGAGGTATGTATTCAAGGCCCAATTTAGAGGCTTTAAAGACAGCTGGAAGATACGGATCTGGACATGTAAAAAGCCCAATAGTGGAATGGGCCAGTTGGAGACCCAATCACCAACAAATAAAGTTCCTATAATTGGGCCTATCAATGAACAATGCGCGTATGATAGCCCAAATGTAATATATGTTTCAGAAGAGTCCATGAAGATGGACCAATTCAAAGGAAACCACAAGAAAGCTTGCATGAGAAAATCTAAACCTCATGGTAAAGACAAGGGAAATTACATTACTAACGTTTAATTTTATACTTTCAAACTTGATGAACTTGTGAAGTTCATTCAAAAAACAGGTGGTGGTGGCATTAACTTGTAATAATTCTTAGCATGCATAATCATAAATTTCGATTCAAGAACCTTACTAAAATGACTGAATTACAAGATCTTTTGAATGATTGAATCACTTTACTTTTCACATTAAAATCTCAATATATATATATTTTTTTGGTTATTTTTTTCTCTCTTATTCTATGCAATAACCATTGGAGGTTGTATGGGAGTGTTAATGATGGTTATAGGGAGTTGTCAGTTTGAATTTCAATTTCAAATCACTCACTCCGATCCTTTCAATGTCTTTGAGTAAGGTCACCCCACACGTGCAGTTCAGGACACATATTTTTCTAACATTTCATAATCACACATGATGGGCTTAACCAAAACCATAAGTGACAACAAATATCACATGTTAGATCCTTTTCAAGGTCTATTTCACAAAAATTCGTATAGCATATCGATTTTATGACTAGAAAGTACTTATTAGAGTTCATGGTACTATAAACCTATTTGGGATATATATTAGCTCTATTAGAGAAACATTACATCTTACTATATCCCTAACATATTTTTCAACATTAATTTAAGTATTTTCGATACCTTGAGTATAAACAGAACATACTTGAACCCCACATCAAGCCCCCGTTTGATCCCCATTAAATTCAATTACATTACATTCCATTTTTCTCTCTTCTATTTTTAACCACACAATCTTCCATAAAATAATATTACACGTAAATCGAAAATTTTCTTTCTTTTTCAACCACTCATTTTTCTAAAAAAATACTATTCTCCCCATTTTCATTTTCAGGTAATGGGAGTCAAACAGGGGCCAAATTATTGTATTCACAATTGTGTTCTATATCCTAAATGGTAAAAAACAATTGTCCAACCAGTGAATACAAACATAAATGTTGGTCGAAATAATTTCCTTTCCTACTTGAATCCTTTAACTTTGAATCAGCTGGTTTCCTAAACATGTCCCGTCAAATCGAATCGATCATAATAATTAGTAACATGTTAAAGTAGCAATACTAAATAAAATCTCAAAAATAGTCAAAATTCATAAAATATATATAAGGCTATATAAATATCAAGGTCTCACATAACAAGGAAGCAAAAATAGTTTACTAATTTACCTAATATTAGTCATAAAAGCATATGTGATATGAAACATGTGTTATGATATTTTCTCACTTTCTTAGAGCGTATGTCATATCCTTTATAAACAAACAACACCATAAAAATCCTATTTCAGGTATTCCCTGACACTTAACTTGAGTTCTGCATATGTTCATTCCTTGAGGCAATCTCAAATTGAGAACTAGATATGGCTATTAAAAAGGTTTAATGATAAAAATCTATTTCGATTACTTGTTGTAATCTCATCTTAATATCTTATCAAGGCGACCTAATTATATACACAACATGATTACTTTATCTCATCTTAATACTTCCCAAAGTGTCTGAAGTGATTGTTCATGAAAGTGGAAGGAATCTTAACCTATTTGACGTACTTTTTATGTCCATGCAAATTATTATCTCGTAGTCCCAATGATAGATTACACTTGAACTCAAATTTGTTCATTTATGGGCGAATGAGGCTCTAAGTATTATATTCTATGAAATTCAAAAGATTCGATATTACCAACAAAATATCTCTAAACATTTTTAGAGTATGATGATTACATATCATCATTTACATAAATATATCTCAAAGTCACTTTCTTTCAAATGTCTCTCATAAATATACTATCGGGTGTTTAGTTCCATCATGATACTCGTGATCCTCAACGCATAATATAGTTGCATAATTATACGGACCTCATATACCTATCCAGAATCATTAAATGCCCAATATATCTATACCATTTGTGCTTCACTAACTCTATATAGCATGAGTGCACGTCTAGTGACTGTTTGTGCTTGACTGACTCTCATCCTTAGTCGACATTTGTGTATTTATTCCCTCGACAACAAATAGAATAACTGATAGTAGCACTACTCAAGTATTACAATATCCTTTCTAAGGATAACATAGATAACTACGGATTAGATCCATGGTATGATAAATATTAGACTAAGTACATATAATAGCATATTTCTAACTCCTGATCGTACTAAATATGGTTCTCTAGATATTTATTTGTGTATTTATATGAAGACTCATACGATTGCCTTCTAATAGAGGATTAGCAACAGGATAGCATAATTCGAATCGAATATTTAGAAAAAGGATATAAGCGGGTAGCGGGAATCGAACCCGCATCGTTAAGAGAATCCAGTACTTCTTGGTTGTGAATATCTGAACTGGTTGTTCGCTGTTCAAGAATTCTTGTTTGGGCAGTTCATACCATCCATACATAGTATTTTGATCTAAGATTTCAAATTCTAATGTTATAAATATTCAAGAATCTTTATAGCATACAACTCCTATGACAAAGTAAGAAGACTAAAATAATCATTTTAAAGTAAAATATACAATTTGCTAAACCCATCTCCTTCGTCTCAAATATTAAGGACAACATTTGAAAATTGTCTCAGTACACTCCTACCATGCTGAGCCAGTATAATGTCATCAATATAAAAATTAGAATTATAACCTTCATCAGACCTTTACATAAATACAGTGATCTTCACCCACATGATAAAATTTTATACAAGATTTCAAGTACCATTGTTAAAGATGACTGCATCATGCTACAAGTGTAATTATAATGTTACCGCAATACTATAAAACCTTCAACACGAAGTCTACAAATTGATTCATATAGATCTCTTTATACAATTTTCAAGTGGGAATGAAAATGTAGTTTCTAAGTTTATTTGATACTATCTAAACTTCAACACACTATCATGGCTAGCATCAAAAAAGGTTTATGTGCATTGACTATAACCTTTCTCCAAAAAAAAAGTTTTATCTATCTAAACTTATTAATTTTCTACTTAATTTTTAAGAAGCCAGATGTTCTCAATAAAAATAATGTCCAATTAGAATTCCCACCATATTTTAAATTAGATTGAAATTCTATTCTCCATATATATATTTCCATCAATTTCCTCAAATTTCTCCACTGATTTTCTGAACCAAGAATCATTGAAATTAAATAGTTGCTTTCACTTAGAACCAAGAATCATTGAAATTATATGGTTCTTAGATGGCTCCCTATCCCACTCGGATAGATAGCTCCTACTCAAAAGTAGATTACTACCACTTGAATCACATGTATAAGCCACTCTTCTAGATTCAAAACTATTCATGAGCACACATAGTATCAATTTCAATAATATTTCCCAAAACTTTCTACCTTACTATGAAAAATTATCAAATGTCATATCTTGTGACCCAATATTCATCCAAAATTTCACTTAAGTACCTTTTTGGAATATCATGTGTATCTTAGAAATACATTCGTTCTTAATAGACACATGTTCTCAAACTCATTATTAAGAACTGAAATAATCGATTATGAATCTAAGATAGCCCATGGTGATCTACGTGTTTAAAGCCTATATATTCTAAAGGCACTAACATTGAGAAAACTCCATTAAGTGCTAGGTTGTAGTTAACCAAATCTTTTCCAAAAATGAAAGACGTAAATTGGATTCCATTATCTTAAGCCTCATCATATTCAGCAATGCTCATTCCTTCTACCTAATTGATCATATAATAGTTAGTGATTAAAAAATAATCAATCCAATAAGAATTTCTCTTTCATCACCTAGATCATTGAACCCTTGTGATAGAGATTTATGCTCTCAATTGGTTCTCAAAGTCTGTACCCCATAATATGATTTTCTACTTCATTTCAAAAAAGTCAAAATCAATACATTATCTTCAATTTAAGAAAATCAGAAGTGCAGCTAAAATGCGTGAATCCATCTATAGATGTAACAAAAAATGAAGTTCCATCTCTATCTTTCTTAATTATAGCTCGCAAAGAAATTCAGATGGATTTATTTTATGGAAGTTTAACTCTTATAGCTTTGAATGATTTAGTCAACTCTAAATCTCAAACCATTGGACAAATATCAGGAACCATAATAAACATTACCGTGAATACATACAGAATTACAATGTATAAGCTCAAGTAAAAGGTCACTCTTAGAAGAACAACAACTCAGATCAAATATAGTAGAGTCTTTGACACTATCTTAATATCAAAAAGGAGGTCAATTTCTCCACTTTACAATAGTAAGTTGCATGTATTGATCATATAAACATCCATTCCATGTTCATTATTTGTATATATCTATATTGTATTAAGTCAAAGACTCAAAAATAGACTAAATATACTTCTTAATCTCATATAAAGTGGGCTTCTAATCTTGAATTCACTATCCCTACAAGATAAGATTCATTATGTATATTGTTGATAGGTAAACAACACTAAAAGGAACATGATCAAGTGCAATACCCTTTAGCTTAACTACTTTCGAGCTAAGAGATTTAAACCGTATGGTTGAAACACTTGAACCTTTATAGCCCTCATTTGGCTCCTATTAAATTCCATTACATTTTTCTCCCTCATATTTTTAATCACACAATCTTTCATAAAATAATATTACACGTAAATCGAAAACTTTTCATTCCTTTTCAACCACTCATTTTTCAAAAAAAAAAAAAAATACTATTCCACTCATTTTCATTTTCCAAAAATGGGGGCCAAACGGGGGCATAATATTGGTCATCTGCCAAAACCACTTTCATATACTTACAATCTAATATATTCTTCTTGGTTCCTATCCATACTCCTCATCTATCCCACATTTTTTCAAGCTCATTTAATACTTGAGATTTGAAGACTTATACAAACTTGAATATTGCTACATGAGCATGTCCTTGAGGTTTAGCAACATCAACTCGCACGTCTATGGAATAGTGTCAATATAGAAAATTGATGCTTCAATTTGTAAGTCACAATGACCTTTAAATTTCCCTTATATTGAGAAAAGACTGGTTTGAACTAACCACTCATCTAAAAAATGTGACTAACAAAAAATTGTTAACACTATGTAAACCTTCTCAGCTCAATCACATTTGAGGGAAAAAAATCATCTATACTTAAAAATTCAAATGCTTAAGCACTACTTAACAAAGTTCTAATCTTTATTCGCTAGAGTAATATGACCCACATCAAGACTACTATTGCATGGTTGATACTTTCTAAAGCATCTTGTTCTTCTAATACATTTAAAATATTATCATGCCGTATGTTATCGCATCTAACTTATCACCTTTATTAAAATCAACAATTAAAGATATTGATGCAATGATCTATCGAATTTCATAGACATTTTCATTCTCAAAATGTCTATTTATGCACATATACCATTTTATGTTAATGCAAACTAATGTATACAATATTTCAACATTAGGCATAGAGTCGAAAGTTCACTATGTTCCCAATCAAAGTCCGCTATTCTATTGTTTCACTATTATAAACTTAATTTTATAATGCAAAATTCTATGAATTCTAAGTGAGGACTACATTAATTCTTCCTGTTTGAGGACTCCCACCCAGCTTGTGAATCAAATAATTTTAGGTGAAATTTTTTCTAAATCTTTCAATCACCAAACTATCATTTAATTGACAATCAAATAGGTTAAGTAAGAATCTCATTAATCATAGTGACCTTAGCAATCATATCAATTCACGAGTTAGTAGATATTGTGCAATTCAATAGGGTAATTCCATGATAAGCGATAGAAGTATAAACATGCACATTTATCCAATTATGACATATATCAAGATATCACAAACTAATTCTTCCAAAAAATAATTTTAATTAAATCGAAGAATAAAACTTTAACGCTCCAACTCACATGGACCGAAACACCACAAGAATAATTGTACCTTAACTGTAGACTTAGTAATTAACTATACTTTTAAAGGAAAGCATAAAGATTTAATTTAAGAGTTTATTTGAAAATTATTACATATATCATGGCATGCATGTATTTACCAAATGAATAAAAGGATTTAACTAAACATATATATATTTTTATATATAAAACATATAGTTTAATGTTAAGAAACTAATAAATAAACAAAAACCACAACTTAATTTGTTAAAGGCGGAACCACTTTTTGAATAATAGCATAACAATAAATTATTCCAAAAAAAATAAAAAAATCTAAAATAATTCTCCATGCTTGAATATTCATAGCTACCAACCCCAAAAAAACTTCTCGAAATTTGGAACTTAGATAATATATGTCCAATCAGGTCCCTATAATAGCTCCATTAAGTATTGGAACTTAATTATGGTAATTACAATAGTTTTGGATTTAATTGTACTTTCAATAAAGTTTTATACTTAGTTGTAATTGCAACAAAAGTTGTAAACTCATTATAATTGTAATTGAAGTTCAGGGAATACACATGTAATTAAATGTAAACTAATTGGATTTGCATTTAATTAAAACTCCTCCTCAGATTTTAACTAGAACTCATAGTTGAATGTGAAATTATTATTGTATAATGATTGAAACTCTTCTATCTTTATAAATAGAGATTAATGGAACGTAGACATCTTATGAAATTGTACAATATTCATAATACAAAATTCCATGGTATTCAAATTTGGAGATAAAAAGAGAGAAAATAATTATTTTCTTATCTTATTCAATTGTCCAGTTCAAGAATTAGTTTCTTGATTTAATTGAAAGAAGGTACCCACCCACAGATGTAGTCCTGATTTTGGAGAATACCATAAAAGACTAGAAGGTTTGAAGCATCAAGTTATTTGATAAGTGTATTTTATACACTTATTTAAACCTAAAAATATAGACATTTAATAATTCTTTAAAGAAATTATAGCCTAATTTATTGTATATTTTATTTATTAGAAAAAACTCGATGATTGGAAATTGAATTGAAAGAAAGAAGCAAAAAAGGGCGAAACACAAAGTTGAGGACCAAATTACAAATATCCTAAGGTTGAATTCGACCGTAAGGGATACTTTAAAGGTTGGTAGGAGTTAATTGGATGCAATTAGAAGTAAAAAAGTAATGGAATATCATCAGAATATTACCATACATCGACCTCCAATCACATGATATATCTTCCAGATTTTTAGTCAAAGATTGGACCAATTTTCTGCATAGTAAATGTATGAATTGGAAAATCTCTATATCTATAAATATTATAGCCCTTTAAGTTATATTTTCAACACATTTTGAATCAACTCAATCGGATAACAAAAGACAAAATTATGAACAAAATACTGACTATTGTACAGAAACAAAAACTCGCGCGAATGTAACTTTCCTTATTCGATTGGAACTCTTTTGGAAACCAATTTAAACGTGATTTTCAACTAATTTCCAATCCTACAAATACCTAATAGTACAATACATGAAGGGGGCTCTCATACATATCTCTTATGCAAAATATGCTCCAATATTCATAAATTATTATCATCAAAGGAGGAAAATTCATAGTTTTTCTGAGAGAATTGAAGAGGAATTGCAAGAATTCAAATAAGAAAATATTGAAACTTGGTTTTTGGACAAAGAAGAGAGGGAGCAAGTGAAGATTCATCAAGAAACCATTGAAGAGATTCAAGATCTCAAGAATCATCTTCATCTTCTCAATTTATCAAAAATTCGGGTTATGTCTTTTCACTTAAATATGATTTCTTGTAATTTCGATATTTTAGGCTAGTTTTATAGATTGCTAGGATGAGTTGAACCCTTGACTTTAATTTGGTTTGATTTGTGGATGTTTATTATTGTTTTTATTGTTCTTTTCAATTACTTGATCACCAATTGAATTGTTAGTGTATTTTATTGTTATCGAGAGAGACAATAGGGTTTAAGCACAATATAATAAATATTGTAAGGTTCGATAGAAGATAAAGATATATCTCTATGCTTTATATGGTTTCAATATGTGTTTTAGCACTTGTTAATGCATTTATCATGTTTATATTTTTCATCGAGGGATAGGAAGATCACATGAGGGGAATATATTTGATCGCAATCAAGAAAGGTTTTCAATTAAATTAGGAACATTTACCAACGTGAATTATTTCAAGTTTTCAATTTAATTGTTACACTAAAAATTGAATAACAAGGGGGATTTACATCTTAGCAATACTTTCACATATTTGAGAAAACCCATTAAACCGCTTTCTAGTTTAATTAATAATTTAGATATTGGTATATAAAAATCACAAAACTTGTTTGTTATTCGATTAAAGTTTCAATTAATTTTAACTTGATCAAATACATAGTCTTCGTGGGTTCAACACTTTACACACTACTTTGTTACTTGTTCACAATTGCGTTTCCTTGTAGGAAATCAAATGATTAAGTTTTTGACGCCGTTGTAGGGGACTATTGTTTTTGACTAATTTTAGTTAATTATAAATTTATTCTGAATTTTTATTTTATTTTTTTTATTTAGTTCATTAATTTAGAAAAATTTTACAGTGTTTTTTACTTTCTTTTTAGGATATTGCATGCAAAGTTAGATAACCGGAGATCTTGCTCAATTTGACTTGGAGATCGAATGAACATTCAACTTTTGAAGAAGGCAACACTTGGAAACACACCAAAAATAGAAAGAGGAAGACATGGCAAATGAAAATAAAAATCAACTGAACATCGGGGCTAATATAGGAGTAGCACAACCGAATATAGCTGTAGCCAATGAAAACGCAAGGCTTATGGGAGAGTACATGGTTTCACCAATATTGGAAAGCCAGTCCAGTATTGTATATTCGACGTTTGGTCAGGCAAACTTTCACATAAGGGCAGATGTTATCAACATGTTTTAAAATATGCTACAATTCTTTGGGAGAGATTCAGAGAATCCCAACGCTCATATATCAAGATTTTTTGACATGTGTGCAACAATTGAGTATCTGGGGGTTTCAAGTGAAGTAATTAGACTAAAGCTCTTCCCATACACATTGAGGGACTCAGCAAGGGAATGGTTAGACATTTTGTCCATTGCAGAGCATCACAACATGGAACCAATTGAGTCAGAAATTTTTTAGCAAATATTTCCCACCGAAAAGGATTGCAAAGCTAAGGGACGAGATCACTACTTTTCAGCAAGTGGACTTAGAATACTATTCAAAGGTTTGGAAATGATACAAGGGTTTATTTTGCCAATGCTCACAACATGGATTACAGAAGTGGCTTCAGTTATATTGGTTTAAACCCGATTAGTAGGGTTAACGTAGACTCTACATGTGATGGTTCTATCACAAAAAGAACCACGAATTAGGTCTACCAAATCATGGAAGATTTGGCATTCACAGTGCACTGTGGCCAACAGAAAGAACGGATGTAAAGAAAGTAGCAATGATCCATGAGGTGGACCCATTAACAGCACAATTGGTAGCTTTAGCTCAGAAAGTGGAACAAATGAGTGCAATTTAGACGGTGGGACTAAAATGCAGACATTGAGGCGGAAATCATGAAAGTGTTGATTGAAATGCAGGGTCTCATTTTGTTCAGGCAGTGGAGGATGTGAACTATACTCAAAATTTTCGAAGGCAACAACACAATTCAAATCCTAACACCTACTACCCAAGCTAGAGAAATCACCCAGGCTTTCAATAGAGTAATAATCAGGGACCTCAGATAGAGCCATCAATTGCACCACCTGGAGTTCAGCAGAATGACAAGACATCTTCATTAGAGGATCTTGTGATTGAGTTGGCGGAGATCTTTATTCAACACATGCAAAGAACGGACAAGACGTTACAAATCCAATTAGCTGCCATCAAGAATTTAGAAAATAGGATGGGACAAATAGCAAAAGTATTCTCAAAAAGACAGTACGGAACACTGCCAAGTGACACAGAAAAAAGTCCTAGACAGTAGGTAATGGAAGTAAAAGTTATGGAGAGTGAGGAGATTGAGCAATCACTACATATAGTGAGGTTCAACTTCTAGAAATCGCAGTCGAGAGATGGGTGATAGTAAATGAAAAGGTACCTTCCACAGATTTGGAACAAGTGGATAAATCTGAACAGCCAGATAAAGTAGTTCCATATCAAGAGTCAGAAAATCTATAGGTTAAGAAAACCTCTCCAGTCAAACCTTATGTGCTTGTCCCATTTCCATAGAGATTACAAAAGAGGAAGTTGGAAGAACAATTTGCAAAGTTCTTGGATATCTTCAGGAAGTTTCATGCCAATATCCCGTTGATTGAAGATTTATCTCAAATACCAAACTATGAAAAATTTCTGAAGGAAATCCTATCAAAAAGAGAAAGCTTACAAAATTTGAGAGCATCAAGTTAAATGAAAACTATAGAGCCATCTTGCAGAACAAATTACCTCCTAAACTACAAGATCCAGGGAGTCTCAAAATACCTTGCTCAATAGGAAAAGATTTGAAGTTTAATTGCTCATGTGGTTCAGAAGTAAGTATAAACCTAATGCCTTTTTTTGTATACGGGAACTTAAATTTAGAAGAGCTAAAAGACACATCCATCTCCCTTCAATTGTCGGACAGATCAATAAAATACCCACGAGGAGTAGTTCAGAACGTGCTAATTAAAGTGGGAAAATTCATATTCTCGGTTGATTTCATTATCTTTCATATAGAGGAGCCATGGGATGTATTACTTATCTCCGAAAGATCTTTTCTATCAACAAGCCGAGCTATTATGGACTTCGAAAGTGGTGAACTAACATTGAGAGTGGATGATCAACAAGAGAAGTTCAAGATCTACACTATTATCGAGAATCTAGTATATAAAGAGATCAACAAAAAGGCTAAAGAAGAATGTAAGTATATTGCTAAGATGGTGCAACAAGGACCAAAGGAGACAAAGCCTAAAAATTGAAGAAGCCTTGGATGAGAAGGGAATGGAGGGTTCAAGGTTTGGAGGGCAAAATGAGGATCCAAAGTCGAAAATTGTAAAGAGTGCAAAAGCTCAAGATACCTGTTTGAACCACCCTAATCAATTCCTCTGTATAATCTAGCTAAAGACTATAAATTAAGCACTTATTGAGAGGCAACCCAACCTTCTAACTCTTTTCTTTCATTTTACGTTTTACACCACATTTGCATGTAGATTTATTTCCATTATTAGTTTGCATGAGATTTAGACACATTTAAATTTGTAGGGTATCACCATCCTATTAGCTTTCCCCCTTTAGCCCTTGAATTTTTTTCATTTGTTATTTTGATTGTTTGGGCTAAGTAACATATGTTTAGGGTTATTTGATCTTTAATTTAGCCACTATGTGCAGGAACATGACGTCATGTAACACTCAAAACAACATAGACGAAGGGAAAGTCATGATAAAGTAAATTACCCTAGTCGTCACACATAGTGCCTCGCACATTCAAAAGAAAAAATGGGGGAGTACCTTTTTCCTTTTCTTTCCTGCCCCTTTATATGCTTACTTATATTTTAAGACATTGAGGACAATGTCAATTTTAAGTTTGGAGGTGAAAATTTTTTTTAGAGTTTTTTTTTTTGTTTTCTTATGATTTTGTGTGTTTGTTTTCCTGTGGTTATTTTAGAAGAAACGTCTTTATTTTTTAAATTTTTTATTAGGTTCTATGCTTGCATGGGTTAGATAGTCTGGATGATAATGACGATTAAATTTGAGATTTGGTGTTGATCTATAGACTGTGGATATGTTACGTGCTTAAATTGATTGATGCTTAGCCTTGCAAAAATTTGATATTATATGCGCATAAGAATTGAGTTTTACATCATGATGCTATAAGTTGATTCATATGCTTGTTAGGTTGACTTGGTTGAACATAGATGTCAAACCCAAATCACACTAAATTATTTACTCTTAGGCCAAATTTAGCAAAATTTGGGGTGGTCTTACTATTGCACGAAGATATGTATGTGAATGTGGATTCCTTATGTGAAAAAAAGTATAGATTGTCTAAGACTAGTAAGATTAAATTGAATGAAAATCTTAAGTTGGAGATTGATTTGCTTGAATAGGTGTTGATAAAGGGCATTGCACTAATTAAGGCATATGATTTTTTTTTTAAAAAAAATTCTATTTGAAGCTGTTATGACTCGAGTAATTAAGCTTGTGAGGGTATATTAAAACTTGATGCCCTAAAATCATCTGATTTGATAGTTATCGACCTAAAGCTCGCTCCATTGGTCATTTAGAAAACAATTAGAGAGGAGGTTGATAAAAAAATTTGTTCTCTTCGAAACCTTTTTGAGTTGGTTATTAAGTCTGTAAGGATTTTGGAAACCTGATATCCTAAAATCATCTGATTTGGAAATCATCGGCCTAAAGTCTACTACATAGGTCATCTAGAAAGCTTAAGGGAGAGAATGAAAAAAAATAGAAAAATACCGTTGAAAATAAAAAAAAGTAAGTGCATGAAAAAAAGGGCAAAAGCACTAAATGCCTTGATTAAACCCTAACATTTGTTTAAGGAAATTTGATTTTTGATGAAAGATAATTAGCCTAGTTAAGTCTTGACAGTTGAAGCAATCAAATAATTGGAGAATCCTTGTTCATTGATGTGTTAACTTGCAACTAGTGACGTGTACCTGAACTAGAGAGGGCTAGGAAAGTAACGAATAATTCAACCTTAGATCACACAGTAGGAACGAGTGAAAAGAAAAATAATTGATGGTGTGTGAATCATACGAGAGATAAAAGGATACATTTGACCACACAGGGTCGGGAATTGAAACCAATTGTGTATTTATGATTGATTACTTAATTTTTTACACACACACGTTAATTTTGCATTGGTAAAGTGGACATTGACTTTGGTATTGTAACCTAGAAACTGTTCGTAGATTTCATATCATATTTCAAATCCCAAGGTAAAAAGCCAGATTATCCAACCAAAATATTTTGCACGTTTGTGTGCTTGTCAAGTTAGGTTATGATTTTGTCTAAGGACAAACAAATATTTAAGTTTGGGGTGTTTGATAAGTGTATTTTATACATTTATTTTGACAAAAATATAGACATTTAATAATTCTTTAAAGCAATTATAGTATAATTTATTATATATTTCATTTTTAGGTAAAACTCGATTGTTGGAAGTTGAATTGAAATAAAGAAGCGAAAAACGGCGAAAAATTACGAAGTACAAAGTTGAGGACCAAATTCTAAATATCTAATGGTTGAATTGGACCATAAGAGATACTTTAAAGATTGATAGGAGTCAATTGGATGCAGTAAAAAGTAAAAATGAATATTACCATAAATCGATTTCGAATCACATGATATATCTTCCAGTTTTTTAGTCAAAGATTGCGACCAATTTTTGGCATAATAAACATCTAAATTGGAAAATATCTATCTCTATAAAAATTGTAGCCCTTTTAGTGAGCTTTCCAATGCATTTTGAATCCGCACGCGAATATAACTTTCCTTATTCAATTAGAATTCTTTTGAAAACCAATTTGGACGTGATTTTCAACCAATTTTCGACTCCTACAAATACTTAACAACAGAATGAAGGGGCTCTCATACATATCTCTTATACATAACATCATATCTCTTATACATAACATACTCTAATATTCATCAATTATTATCATCAAAGGAGGAAAATTCAAAGTTTTTTTGAGAAAATGAAGTGGACTTGCAAGAATTCAATTAAGAGAAGATTCAAACTTGAATTTTGGGCAAAGAAGAGAGAGCACAAATGGAGGTTCATCAAGAAACCATTGAAGAGATTCAAGATTTCAAGATTCATCTTCATCTTCCCAATTTATCAAAAATTCAGGTTATGCCTTTCCACTTAAATATGATTTTTCGTAATTTCAATATGTTAGGCTAGTTTTATACATTATTAGGATGAGATGAACCCTTGTTGCCATATTTTTAGTTTTAATTAATTATTTTGACTTTAATTTGGTTTGATTTGTGGATGTTCATTATTGCTCTTGTCATTCTTTTCAATTGCTTGATCACCAATTGAATTGTTAGTGTATTTTATTGTTATCGAGAGAGAGAAAATAGGATTTAAGCACAATATATAAATATTTTAAGGTTCGATAGATGATAAAGATATGCCTCTATGCTTTATATGGTTTCAATAAGTGTTCTAGCACTTATTAATTCATTTATCATGTTTGCATCTTTTATCGAGAGATAGGAGGATCGCATGAGAGGAATAGATTTGATCGCTATCGAGAGAGGCTTTCAATTAAATTAGGAACATTAACCAATGTGAATGATTTCAAATTGTCAATTTAATTGTTACACTGAAAATGAAATAATAAGGTGGATTCGACATTTTAGCAATACTTTCACATATTTGAAAAAACCCATTAAACCGTTTTCTAGTTTAATTAATAATTTAGCTATTAGTATAGAAAAATCACAAAACTTGTTTGATATTCGATTAAAGATGCAATTAATTTTAACATGATCAAATACATAGTCCTCGTGAGTTCGACGCTCTACACACTACTTTGTTACTTGTTTATGATCCCGTTCACTTGCGGGAAATTAGTTGATCATTCTTGCGAATAAAAAAGCTGGAAGTTTTTGATTCATAATTTATTCAAGAATTGACCATCGAATTTAGGTAATAATTCGAATCCTTTGTTCTTGATATAAAATGTACATGAACATCCAGACGATCTTGTTTATTGAATTAAAGAATTTTTTAAATTTGTGGATAATTTGGCTTTCACATTCCAACAAACCCAACTTCTTTCGACTACATATGAGGTACTAATTTTTTTTTTCCAAAAATGAAAGATAGACCGGTACAGTTTACATAAAGTTACTTATAAAATTCTATAGATATCGAATTGATAAGATTTCAAGTCTTTTCAATAGCTAACCCATAAGACTATCAAAGCCCACTGGTTTTGTACAAAAATATCAAGTAACGAATGAGTTATGAATTTTTGAATTCAGGAAAAAAAAAACAGCGACACTAACTAACATTTTGTGATAAATAAATAATTTGTATGTTAATTTTCATAAACATAACTACTTTTAAACATATCCGTTTTCAACTGTCCTTTCAATAATCTCTGGTCACAAAACTCCCTTTTCTCCGACTTCAACTCAATCAACAGGTGATCCGTATTTTCTACCATAGAGAGCTCATTCGATGCCATTCTACTAGTTTCTTGAAATCTATTATTATATGCAAATTCCACCAAAGGTAGATATGATTCTCAATTGCCTCCTAGATCCAGAACACAAGCTCTTAACATATCCTCCAAAATTTGAATGATCAATTCAGATTGACCATGGGATTAAGGATGATACACCATACTGAAATCCAATTTGTTCACATAGCTCCTTGTAAGCTTTTCCAAATATAAACTTAAATCTTGAATCTCTATCAGACGTAATAAAGACGAGGACCCATGTCATATCACAATTTTTTTAATGTACGACTGAGCCAGTTGATCTAGATTAAATGTCTTTTCACTGGAAGAAAATGAGCAGACTTGGTTAGACGATCCACCATTAGCTATGTAGCATTATGTCCTCTTGCTGACTTCGAAAATCCTACCATAAAGTCTATTGCGATATTCTTCCTCTTTCATTTAGGTATGTCCAATGGATTTAACAACCCTGGCAATCTTTGATCTTTTGCTTTAACTTGTTGGCAAACTATGCATTTTGCGATAAATAGGCCTATATTTCATTTCATATTCCTCCACAAAAATGTATTTCGAATGTCTCAATACATTTTCGTGCTACAAGGATGTGAGGTGTATGGAGTGAAATGAGCCTCTTCTAATATCTCCTTCATCCAAACTTCATTTTTAGGCACAAAAATCCTTCCTTTAAACATCAGTGCCTGATCTGAAGCTATTTCAAAATCCTTTCTCTTAACCAATCTTGTTCTTGATCTTCTGTAAGAATGAATCTTTATCCTATGCTTCTATGATCCGATCTCTAAGAGTACATCGAACCATAAAAATTACTAGACGAGCGGTAACTTTCTTTGGTGTGGTAACCATTTCGATTCGTAAATTTTCTAAGTCTTTTATCAACTCCATCTGAGTAGTGGGTAATGGTGCCAACTGTTCCATTGACTTTCTATTTAGAGCATCGACAACAATATTAGCCTTATCTGGATGATAATGAATAGTACAATCATAATCCTTTACTATCTCCAACTATCGTCTCTGTTTCATATTCAATTCCTTCTATGTGAAGAAATAATTGAGACACTTATGATTCGTATAAAGGTCATACTATCCTCCATATAAGTAATGACACCATATCTTTAATGCATAAACTACCACCGCAAGTTTCAGATCATGTGTTGGGCAATTTTGCTAATGTTGCTTAATTCACCTTGATACATAGATAATCACTTTTTCGTGCTACATCAGCGCATCCCAAAATTTGTTTGGATGCATCACTACATATCAAAAACCCTTTTGAACATTCTAGTATGGTTAACATAGGTGCTGTAATTAATCGTTGCTTTAGCTCCCGAAAGCTTTGCTTACACTTATCCGTCCATTGAAACTTTACTCTTTTCCTTGTCAATTGCTTCATTGGTCTAGCTATTTTAGAAAATCATTTTCCAATTGGTTATGGCTTCTACTTTTACTGGATCTACTTCTATTCCTATTGCAATAACTGCATAACCAAGGGAAAGAAAAGACAAATATGAGTCGTTAGTTATGTCATTTGGTCTTACAAATGCACATAATACTTTCATGAGATTAGTGAATCGAGTTTTGCATACATAGGCAAATTTGTGGTATTGATGACATCCTAGTATACAACAAGAGTTTAGATGAGCATGTTAAGTATTTCAGATGTGTGCTTAGTATTTTGAGACATGAAAAATTGTATGCTAATATGAAAAAATGTACCTTTTGCATGGAAAGAGTTATTTTTCTTAGTTATATTGTAAGTACATTAAGGTAAGAATATTTCATGGTTTAGCTAGCATATATGGCATTTTGTTAAAGATTTTAGCACACTTGTGACCATTCACTGTAATTGTGAAAAAAAGTGTTGCTTTTCTTTGGGGTATTCAACAAGAACATGCATTTAATATTATTAAGGATAGGTTGTATTCTAAACTTGTTTAAGCACTACCTAACTTGAACAAAACTTTTGAGGTTGAATATGATGCATCGGGAATAAGAATTGGAGCATTTTATGCATCATATGCGGCCCTTCACATTTTTCAATGGGAAGCTAAGTAGGGCAACTTTAATTACCCCACATATGACAAAGAGCTTTATGATCTTGTTTGAGCTTTGGAGACATGACAACACTACCCATGGCAAAAAGGAGTTTGTAATTCACATTGACCATATATTGTTGAAATGTCTCCGTAGAAGCCCGAGAAATAAAATGAAATTAGGCTATTATTTTGTGATGATCTAGCACCGCGAACCTGGCTCAATCAGGAAACGAGCTATGTAAGGTTAACCCATTTAAGATTTTGAAAGCCCAAGCCATAAGTTAATTAAAAGCCCAACAATTTAAGAAATTAAGTTTAAGTATACTGGGTTGCCACAATGGTCATCTACATGATATTTCATATAGGCAACCCAAGTTCGAATCACTATGTAGATGTTTTTATAAAACTTTTTATGAATTATTTTTTGGGCTTAAAACTCTTCAAACCCAATTTAACAAATTTAATGATAATACAATTCCCTCCATTTAGTTTTTCATTAAAAAAAAAAGGTCACAAGAAGTGGAATGTCACTTTTTCACTACACCCCTCTTCAAATCAAAATTTCATCTCATTTTCTCTTAAAAAAAAATATTTCATGTCAATTTAAGCTAAGGGAATAATAAAGGTGAGAAGAAGAAATACTTTCTACACATTCTGTTCTTTGATATCCAAGAAAATTTCAGGTAGGTAGAGATGTAAGTATTTATTTCGTATCAAATTATGATTTTCGATAAATGTTTGAATGAAATGGTACCTTCAGGTACGATGCTTCGGCACTAAAATAGTTTGAATGATCATTCTCCAGCTCTACATGTTATGATAATGCTATAGTAATTTGATTTTGCCGAAAATTCATCTACGTACAATGGTATGAATCTATTGTTCGAAATTTTTAATTTGACAACGAAATGTACCAATAATATCTATTGAGTTTCAAACTCATGGGTTAATTTTTTTATTACACGTTGAATGAATTTTCCTTGGAGCATGGATGATGGTAAAGGATGATGCGACATGCCATGAAGAAGCCAGTGATTTAATATCTTTAGTTGATTATGAAATATTTACGTTTTCTTTAAATTAGATTCCTATGGATGTCATGTGTGGATCTATTTTACGAACATTATTTGTGAATAAATTTTGTTTGAAAATAGATATGTATCATAGGAATAAATTTACAAATCACTGTTTACAAAAAATATGTTAGCGATTTAAAGTTTTGTTGTCTCTTTAAAAAAAAAAGTCAGATTCTACCCCGTCTTTAAAAAATTCATAACTCCTTCGTTACTTGGTATTTTTATACAAAACCAGTGGTGTTGGATAGCCTCATGAGTTATCTATTGAATGAACTTAGAATCATGTTAATCCAATGTTGGTAGAATTTTATATGTTGCATTAAGTAAACTGTACTGGGTAGAGTTGTCATTTTTCTAGCTTCTACCTTGAATTAAAAAATTTATAACTCGACTGTTACTTGGAATTTCTAGATGAAACCAATTGGATTTGATATTCTCATGGATTAGCTACTGAATAAATTTGAAATAATGTGGTTTTGGTGTCTGTGAAATTTTATATGTCATTTTAAGTGAGCTGCATCGGTTTACCTTTCAATCGGGTCGCTGCTGAGTTTTGAAAAAATGCTTTAATACCTCATATGATGCCGATGGAAGATAATTTTTGACTATGTCATATTATAAGGAATTTCATACTTTAAATTAAAATCTGATGAAGTTTTGAAGTCGATAGTTATGCAAACAAATTTATTTTGATAATTACCATTTGAGATAAAAACTGAAACATCAATATTGCTTTTAATGTTTTGCAAAATTTCACGTTAATAGTGGTTACATGCATATACGGTATGATACATACATGGTATGCTGTAAATATGATATGATACAAATAAGGTATGATGTAGATACAGTATGATGCAAATACAGTATGTTATATATATGGTATGCGTTAATCCAACATGTAAAGTGCATATACGATATGAATGAATCCGATTTTTTTTTAAATTGTTTTCTTTTAGTATTAAATTATAAAAAAATTTATACCTTCCATTAAAAACAAGTTAAACAATTTTACGACTAAAGTACAATTAATTTAGTGACGTTTCAATCCATGCGGGTCGAGGCGTTACAGTCTCAAAGGCCTAAGTAAGTTGAACAAGAGGCATACAAGATGAATGCAGTATATAAAGACTTTTCACAATGTCATTCGATATAAAAAAAGGTAAGGAGAACATAGTTGATCATACCTTATCTAGAAGATATGTATTTATTTCTTCCTTAAATGCCAAAATGCTTGGTTCGAGTATGTTAAGGATGTGTATGCTAGTTATGCAAACTTTGCTAATATTTATATATGTTATGTGAAAAAGTTGTAATTGATAAATATTATAAGTATGATGAGTATTTGTTTAAGGAAAATAAATTATGTGTGCTTGATTGTTCTATGTGTGAGTTGTTGGTACGTGAAGCACATAGTTGGGGATTGATAGGGCATTTCGGTGTTTTGAAAACATAAAAAGTGTTCCATGAGCATTTTATTGCTCTAGAATGAAAAGCGATGTTATTCGCAATTGTAGTAGATACATTACTTGTAAAATGTCAAATCTAAGGTTTTGTCATAGAAGTTGTATATACCCTTATCCGTTCCTACTTAGCCATGATTGATGTGTCTATAGACTTTATATTATGGAAGCCCAAGACTAAAATTGGTAGAGATTATATTTGTGATAGTGGATAGGTTTATGAAATGGCACATTTCATTCTATGCCATAAAACAGATGATGCCAGGAATGTAGTTGATTTATTTTTAGGGATATAGTGTGGCTACATAGTATACCTAGTATTACTATGTCTTATAAGGATGTTAAACACATTATCTACTTTTGGAAGATTTTATGGGGATAAGTTGAGCATTAAGCTATTATTTTCTACTACATGTCACCCACAGAACACTAACTCAACTTTTCTGTACTATAACTAACAAGAATCAAAAGTAGTTAATAGGGCACTAACTCAACTTTTGTGCCTTACAATTAATAAGAATTTGAAGATTTGGAAAGATTGTTTACCATTTATAGAGTTTGCATACAATAGAGTTATGCATTCTACTAATTCTTATTCTCCCTTTAAATTTATATATGACTTTAATCCATTAACTCTATGAGAAAACCGAAATTAATAAGTCAATACATGAGAAAGTTGGTCTTCATATTAAAAAGAAGAATGAAAATTATGCATCTCAAGCTAATAAATGAAGGAGGCGTGAATCATTTTGGGTTTACATATGTAAAGAATGTTATCCATCCTAAAGTAGCCCAAATTACATCTTAGAGGGGATGGACCATTCCAAGACCTTGAGGAGATTGGTGAAAATGGCTACAATGTAGACCTTCCAAGTGAGTATAATGTGACTGCTACTTTTAATGATGCTGATCTCTCTCTTTAATATCGATGGCAGTTTGAGCTCCAATCTTTTTAAAGAGGGAAGAATGATAAGTATCACGAAGATGGGGAATCGGCTAGCAAAGATCCTCTATATGTTCTGGGTGGATTGATTACAAGGTCGAGTGCAAAGAAGATTAAGGAAGCTATGCAAGGACTAGTCCAAGTTGCATGGATAGAAAGTTCAAGTACAACAAGCTCTTCATTCAAAATGGGAGTAAGAGTCCATTTGACTCCAATCAAAGTGAATGAAGTGGAAATGGGAAGCAATGCAGATTTATGACTTTAGACACTTGGGAGCACCTAAAATTGATGAACCATGCGCATGTAAGGAATATACAGCTCATGCATAGTTCAACGAGCTAGAGTCGGGATTAGTTTTTTAGTTTGTTTTCGACTCTAGCTGTTAAATTAATCTATAAACTTTTTCGAGTAAATTATGGTTTTTTTAGTTCACCTATATAAGGTATATTCATTGTATAAACCAAAAAACCATTGATTTTTTTTTTTTATAATTAATAAAGTGAGGATCCGCTTTCAATGTTGTTCTTACTTTCTATTATGTTGGACGCTCCAAATATTTTTGTCCAAGTCATTAGTATCCAACAATCTATTGTAATCCATTTGGAATTGGAATAATATATGGAAGAAACTAGAAAATGGTGGAACTGTAATACTGTAATGTATATTAAAATTGGATGAAAGTAACTCCAAATCAAAATATTTAGAGATAATTGTGGCTTAATTTAGATAGAAAATTGATTTATTCCCCAACAAAAGAAATGGCTAATAAAAAGATTGTAATAATTGGTACGGTAGAATACTAGAATTATAGATTTAGAATGTAGAAAGAAATGTAATGTAAGAAAGAATAAATTGCGGTCTTTAAATAAATATAATGTTCAAATTACGACTATTGGCCAATGGTCACATTATAGCGCCCATTGGCCTTTATGCAAGCGCTCATGAAAATATTTCTTGATTGGCTCGTCCCTACAAAAGTTTGATTGACCCATGGACCAAGTCGAGTCTGTGAGCCAATGAGCGACTTGGCCCCTTTGCACTCTACTTACAACAACTCTTAAATATGTTAAATGACACAATTATATAGAACGTAAAAACAAATTAAAGGAAACTGGCTATCAAGGCAAAGCACTAAGAAAAATTAACCCCTGAATATTTATATATGTCTTCTTTATATGATAAATCTCCCATTGAACTTAATATTGTCCTTGTTCGGCCATTCTTTCCTTAGTTACATGTCACTTGTTAGATATTATGTCCAATGATAAACCTATACAGCCCCAATAGTCGATTGGAATCGACGACACAATAAGTATTGATTCGAATATGGAATTCAGATACAATATGATACACTTGTTAAGAATTTACTTAAAACGTTGGGAACTTGAGAATGAGCGAAATAGAGAACATGAATTCATGTTGGGAATCGTCACCCTGAAAAATAGGTAGAGTGACTACTTATGTATTTTCAGTTGAACGGTTAAAATCTGAGCTCAGTGTTTAGCAACGGCTAAATTTCGACATTTGTGATTTGTTCACATGACTGTTGAAGAAAATGAAACTTAAGTTAGTGAAAATAATTAGAGGAGCAAAACAGTCATTTATGCTCGTACCTAATTATCGAATCTCGGATGGGGATAAAATACATATACGATATGTTAGAGGAAAGTATTACAGATTTATTGGCTTCTGTGACCTTATATATTCCAAGAGTTCAGTTTTTTACCTTTAGTGAAAAAAGCAAAGACTAATAATTAGATTTGGTGGTCTAGGGTCGATTAGGCAAGATTTAATTATTGGAGCTTGGATAATATATGTCCGATCAGGTCCCTATGATAGCTCCATAAAGTATTGAAACTTCATTATGGCGATTATAATAGTTTTGGACTTTATTGTAATTACAACAAAGTTTTGTACTTAGTTGCAACTACTATGAAAGTTGTAAACTTAATTGTAAGTGTAATTAAAGTTCTAGGACTATACATGCAACTAAATGTAAACTAATTGGAATTTGACTTAAATTAAAACTCCTACTTAGGTTTTAATTAAAACTGTTGTTTGAATGTGGAATTATAATTGTACTAAAAGTGTATCATCTTTTTCTCTATAAAATACTACATCATTCATAATTGATAATTCCATAGAATTCAAATTTAGAGAGAGAGAGAGAGAGAGGGAGGGAGAGAGAGGGAGAGAGTATTTATTTTCTTGCTTTCCAATTGTCCAAATTCAAGAATTAGTTTCTGGATTAATTAAAAGAAGGTGCCTACACGTCGGTGTAGTTTTTGCATTGGAAAATACCACAGAAGATTTGAAGGTTTGAAACACCAAGATTCTTGCAATTAAAGGAGCCAGAAGTTTGCAGATCAGAGTTAATTCAAAGGTTAATCATCGAGCTTAGGTAAAAGATTCAAATCTTTTAATGCTATTATAATATACACATGAACATCTAGACAATCCCGTTTATTGAATTAAAGAAAACCTTAATTTCTGGTTAATTTGGCTTCTGCATTCCAACAACTTGTATCAACTGGTATTAGAGCGATCTAGATCGTTCACGTACTTGTTATTCCAAATCTTGATTGCATATTCTCGTTGCGCGATGTCTAGAAAAATTTTAATGACTCCATCATCTTGATTTAATTTTCTATTCAATTATATTAAAAAATTGTGAGTCTATGAGATATAGGAATTTCATGTAATTTTTGTAATTGTTGAATCTTGTAATTGATTGATGATCAAAGAAGAAGACTTGAAGACAGAGGACAAAGAATTCAAAGATTTGTAAGATAAAAAATAAAAAATGATTGCAAACAGATTTAACTGTCTACCGGACAGACAGTAAAACTGTTTCTCAACGGCAAATAGTTGATGTCCTGGCAAACGTGCAGATTTGTCTGCACAGGTTTTGAAATTAATTTTCATAGGTATGGTGGCAAAGACCTTCATTGTTTTTTGGAGAGGTGCTGTTGGATTCTTGAAGCTTTTGGGCTGAAGATTTAGACTAAATATTGAGTTTAGATCCAATTAGTTTTTAATCTAATACTTGAGTCATTTTGGGTCACAAATAATTGTTATTTTTATCGCTTTACAGATGCTTTAAATTATTGATTGAAATATTGTCATTCTTGATACTATGACATATAGATTTATTTATGACTTCGCTCGTGATACTATGAATATGATGCATATCATTGAACACAGATTTTTCTTTGACTAATTTAATTTAAATTAAATTTTTACAAATACAAAAATTGTAATAATTAAACTTTATATTAATTTAATTAATATGAACAGTTGGTAATTATTTCAATTAAAATCCATTATTTTAATATATTGAGTGGGAGATGGTGTTTATTTAACTAAAAACCCACGGTCTCATTTGGTCAATCCATAAGCAAAGTAATGCGCTTGTCTCGTGTCGGTAATGCAACGAACTCCCTATAGGAGGGCTGCGTGGTTCCACTTGCTCGATTGGATTTCTTTATGATAAGATCGTCTAAATAGAATATAATTTATGATCATCCTATAGATGGAAAAATTATTTTCATGTATTTAGAGATTGAGACAAGGTTGTACACTCAAATCGAAATTATCTACGAACCTCCTATAGAGGCCCTCGTCTATAATTTTTGTGACAAAATAAAACGATGTCAGGCTTAATATAGACATTTTTGTCAGATATATATTTTTCAAGTGTGATATTTTTCAAGTGTGAGGGTCTCAGCTTGATTAGTCGACACATTGACCTTTCCTATAGAGAGGCATGTTGGATCATAGTCATCGTTGCATTATTGCAGTTAGATGGATCTACATATGTATTCATGCATCATATGCTAAATTGTCATTTGCTGCTCAATTTTTATTATGCAGTAAATTATTATTTTTTCATTAAAATGTCTCTCAGCGTTTTTTCCGTTATTCTAAAATAAAACCAACTTATCGGGGATAATTATGTGGATTGGAAACGTAATTTGATGTTTGTGCTTATTGTCCAAAAATTTGATTTTGTGCTCAAAGATGAATGTCCCAAGGTACCTGCTGAGACTATAGGCAAGTCCAAGAGGGATGCATATGATAAGTGGATCACAGCTGGCAAGATGGCTCATTGTTACATTTTGGCATCCATGTCAAACGTGTTACAGCAAAAGTTTGAAAGTCAAGAGACCTTTTATGATATACTAGAAAGCCTGAAAGGCAGGTTTGGACATCAAAGTAGGAGGGCTTGCTTTGAGGTCATTCATAACTTACGGAATATCCACATGTAACCAGAAACGCCTGTGAAGGATCATATGTTGACTATGATTGCACATTTCAACGTGCTGAAGAATCTGGGTACAATTATTGATCAGGAAACTCAAGTTGATATGGTATTGAAATCTTTATTTGACATGTTTTCACAGTTTATTGAGGACTATCACTTGCACAAGATGAATATGCTATTGACCGAGTTGATGAATGAGTTGCAAAATATGGAAAGTGGTCTTAAGGGTAAGGGTGGCCATGCTCAAGCAGCAATTGCTAGCTCCTTAAATTCCAAGCCAAAAGGTAGAATTCGAAAGAAGAGGAAGATATCTAATCAGAAGCCAAGAAGCAACAAAAAGCGCAAATCAGATGGAATGTCGAAAGGCAAGTGTTTCCACTGTGGTCGCAAAGGACACTGGAAGAAAGACTGCCCTGATGCACTAGCTAAAAAGAAGGGTGTTGTTGAGTTTTTTATTACTGAGTCATGTTTGGTGGTTGATTCTACAAATTCCTGGGTTGTAGACTCTGAAGTCACTAATCATATATGCATGATTATGCAGGTGCTTCAGGAGAGTAGAAGACTCAGTGAAGGCCAATTTAAAATTACTTTCGGCACAAGACCTATAGTTTCGGCAAGAGCAGTAGGAGTAGTTTATTTCAATAGTGGTAGGTGTTTAATTCTTAAAGACTGTTATTATGTCTTGCGGATGAAGCAGATTTTGATTTCTCTTTTCTTATTTAATAGGACAAGGTTATTCTGTAAACTCTGCGCATGATGCGCTTTACATTTTAAAGAATAAAGCTCCTATTGGTACTGGATATTTAGTGAATGGTGCCACAAATGAAATAAATGTTATTTCTGCAAGCGATAAACGAATGTCTTACCATACTAGTGATACACATTTATGGCATCTTAGACTTGGACATATTAACCTTAACAAGATACAAAGATCGGCTAGAGATGGTCCACTTAACACACTTAAGGTCGAACTATTGCCAGTTTGGGATGTATACTAATGCAACATGGAAAAGTGATTGCTTATGCATCAAGGCAATTAAAGCAAGATGAACAAAATGACCCAATGCATGATCTAGAACTTGCAGCGGTAGTTCATGCATTAAAGATATGGCGCCGCTACCTATATGAAGGAAAGTACGACATTTACACAGATCATAAGAGTCTCAAATATTTATTTACACAGTAGGCATTGAATATGAGACAAAGACGATGGTTGGAGATAGTAAATGATTATGATTGTACTATTCATTACCATTCTGGTAAGGCTAATGTTGTTGCCGATGCTCAAAGTAGAAAGTTGATGGGACAGCTGGCATCATTACCTACTACTCAGATGGAGTTAATCGCGAAGGGAATACCACACAAGAACAAGTCACCGCTCGTTTAGTAACTTTGATGGTTCGAGCTACTCTTAGAGATCGGATCATAGAAGTACAGAGTAAAGACCCATTCTTGTAGAAGATCAAGAACGAGATTGGTACTAATAAGAGAAAGGATTTTGGAACAGTTTTGGATCAAACACTGATGTTTAGATGAAGAATTTGTGTACCTAAGGATGAAGTTTTGAGAAAGAAGATATTGGACGAGGCTCATTTTACCCTATACACCGCACATCCTGTGGTAAGAGAATGTATCGAGACCTTCGAGATACATTTTGGTGGAGGAATATGAAAGGAAGTATAGGCTCATTTGTGGCAAAATGCATAGCGTGCCAACAAGTTAAAGCAGAACATCAAAGACCTTTAGGGTTATTAAATCCATTAGACATACCTGAATGGAAGTGAGAGAATATCATAATGGACTTTGTGGTAGGATTTCAAAAGTTAGCAAGAGGACACAATGTTATATGGGTAATAGTAGAATGTCTAACAAAGTCCGCTCATTTTCTTCGTGTAAAGCTGACATTTAGTCTATATTAGCTGGCACAGTTGTACATTAAAGAGATTGTAAGATTGCATGGCGTCCTTCTGTCCATTTTGTTTGATATAGATCCAAGATTTACGTCAAAGCTTTGGAAGAGCTTACAATAAGTTATGGAAACGAAATTGAATTTCAGTATGACTTATCACCCTCAATCAGATGGTCAATTTGAAAGGACAATTCAAACTTTGGAAGATATGCTAAGGACTTGTGTTCTGGATCTAGGAGGTTGTTGCAAATCGTATCTACCTTTAGTAGAATTTGTATATAATAACAATTTCCAAGCAATTATTGGAATGACACGCATTAAGCTCTTTACGTTAGAAGATGCAAATCACCTATTCATTGGGATGAAGTTGGAAAAAAGAGAGTTTTGGGACCAGAGATCATTGAGAGAATAGTTGAAGCCATTGATAAGCTCCGTACCAGGATAAAGGCCGCTTAAGATAAACAAAAGAGCTATGCAGATACCAAGAAAAAAGACTTGAAATTTGAAGTTGGAGAGAAAGTTTTTTTAAAGGTGGCACCAATGAAAGTGTACTTTGCTTCGACAAGAAAGGCAAACTACGACCTCGTTATATCAGACCTTTTGAAATACTTGACAAGCTCGGGAATGTGGCTTATTGTCTGGCTTTGCCACTTGAACTATCAGCCATTCACAATGTGTTTCATAAATTAATGATCAAAAAGTATATGCATGATCCTGACCACATGGTCAATTATCAGTCCTTGGAAGTACAAAAGACTTATCTTATGAGGAATTACCGATTAAGATATTTGCTCGAAAGGTACATAAATTACGGAATAAGGAGATTCAACTGGTCAGAATGCAACGGAATAATCATGAAGAAGAAGAAGAAGCTATTTAGGAAAGAGAAGAAAAAGTTAAAGACAAATATCTGACACTTTTTGCCAATCCATAAGGTAAATTTCGAGGACGAAATTTTGTTTGAGATGTAAGGGATGTAGAAACCCGAGAAATAAAATGAAATTAGGCTATTATTTTGTGATGGTCTAGCACTACGAACCTAGTCCATTAAAAAATGAGCTATGGAAGCTCAACTCATTTAAGATTCTAAAAGCCCAAACCATAAGTTAATTAAAAATCCAACAATTTAAGAGATTAAATTTAAGTAAATTTGATTACAAGTATTTAACGAATAACTTGGTTGCCTCAATGGTCATCTACATGGTATTTCATATAGGCAACCCAGGTTCAAATCACCATGTAGTTTTTTTTATAAAACTTTCTATATGAATTATTTTTTTATTGCTTAGATACTTTTCAAATTCTTAGTTAAAAACTAAATTTAATAAATTTAATGATAATACAACTCTCCCATTTAGTTTTTCATTAAAAATGAAGGTTACAAGAAGAGAAATCACATTTTTTTTTCATTACATCCCTCCTTAAATCCGAATTTACTCCTATTTTCTCTCCAAAAATTATTTCATGTCAAGTTAAACTTAAGAAAATTACAAGGGTGAGAAGAAGAAATGTTTTCTACATATTTGTTCTTTTATATCCAAGAAAATTCAAGGCAAGTAGAAGTGTAAGTGTTTATTTCGTTTTCAAATTATGATTTTTCGATAAATGTTTGAATGAAATGGTACCTCTAAGTATGG
>NW_019248108.1:15049-16848 GCF_002742605.1 Olea europaea var. sylvestris | reverse complement strand
TATATATATATATTTATTTATTTATTTATTTATTTATTTATTCTTAAGGAATTTTTTTAGCTTAAATTCTTAAATTAAATTATTATTTTAAATAATTGCTAAGTCTAAAGTTAAGGTACAATTGTTTGAGTGACACTTTCGTACCATCGGGTCGGGGCGTTACAACAATTAAGTCCAAAACTATTATAATTGCTATAATTAAGTTTCAATACTTTATGGAGTTACCACAGGGACCTGATCGGACATATATTATCCAAGCTCCAATAATTAGATCCTGTCTAGTTGACCCTAGACGAACCAATATAATTATTAGTCTTTTTTTCTACACCCCGGGGCATATCCAGCGGTGCAAAGGACAGGAGTGAGGTAGTCTCAGCCTTGCTGGTAGCCGTAGTGTGACGGTTCGATTCCTGAGATATGGAATTGGACTCTTTGTGGGCACCAGTGTACGGGTAAGCTCTTGTTCCCTAGCCTATTGAGGCACATCCCGTGATTTACCTCCTTTACGAAGCCCAGTGACGGGGCGGTGGGAGCCCTCAAGGTTGAGGTTCAACCTTTTTTTTAAGTTTTTATTTTTTCCACTAAAGGCAAAAGACTAAACTCTCGAAATATATAAGATCACAGAAGCCAATAAATTTGTAATACTTTCCTCTGACCTTGCGTATATGTATTTTATCCTAGTTCGAGATCCGATAATTAGGTACAAGCATAAATGACCGTTTTGTCCTTCTAATTATTCTCACCAACTTAAGTTTCATTTCTTCAATAGTTTTGTGAACTAATCACATATGTTGAAGTTTAGGCGTCGTTAAACACTGAGCTAAGATTTTAACCGTGCAACAGAAAATATTTAAGTAGTCACTCTACCCATTTTACAGGGTGATAGTTTCCGACACGAATTCATGTTTTCTATTCCGCTCATTCTCAAGTTTCCAATTCGTTGAGATATTTGATGATTCAAATTGATTTCACTCATTGATGAATCAAAGAACCATTTAAATAATGAAAAGATTTACATAATCATCTCAAGGGATTTAGATGAAATATACAACGGTCTAGTGGAATTTAATTCTCCGCACGGTCATGCTATAAAATTAAATTTGACACACAGTCCGTTCAATACACTCCAAGTGTATTAGTATCACATTTAACTATTTTTGTGATAAGGACAGATCACAAACCCGAAAAGTGAATTGATCAACACTACAACCTTCCAATAAAAGATGCCAACCCTTATACATAGATTGTGAACAAATTATTTATGATCAAAATATAAGTTATATCACACTGTACTTCCCAATACAAGTACTTAACTTATATCATCTTAAGTGATCTTAAGCACTTTATCCTGCATGCTCAATAATAAATAATGTAGTAAATAAAATCACAATTTATTTATTATAAATGAATATTTTATCACAGCAAAATATACTATATGGGCATACAACCCAACAGAAGTATTAAAACTAGTTCATTGTGATGTATGTGAACCATGAATACACCTGGGAGAGGAGATTATGAGTATTTTATCACTTTTATCGATGATTACTCGAGATTCAGATACATCTACCTAATGACTCGAAAGTCAAATGTTTTTGACAAATTCAAAGAGTATTGGGCTGAGGTTGAGAAACATTTAGGTAAGAGTATTAAGACACTTTGATCAGATCGAAGTGGCGAATATCTCTCTCGAGAATTCGAGGACTACTTGACAGAAAATTGTATTGATTCTAAACTGAGTGCGCCGGGCACACCCCAACAGAATGGCGTTTCAAAAAGGAGAAATAGGACATTGTTAG